>NC_079457.1:24770637-25008137 GCF_903798145.1 Danio aesculapii
CTTCAAACACTGTCTGTCACCAGAAAGAGAAACATGATATTTTGACAACTAGTTTTTCCTGTCAGTGACCCAGAATCTCTTTGACATGCCACAGAAAAACACCCCTGCAGTGTCGCCGCCATGATAATGTCAGTCAACTGCTCACTAAGAAGAAATGTGACATTTGTAACAAAGCAATATGGACGTCAATGACAAGATGTCACCGCTAAACTGAGTGAAAGTCATATGCAAACCTGCAATAAATATTCACCAAGTACTGCTTTCCATAAAATTAAGTCCAGGTGGTCTGGACTGAGTTCACATACTCAGAAAAACCAGATGACAAAACATGATCAAATCTAGAATACAATACTCAACATTTAAAGTAAAGTATGAACAGATTTCAAGGAATCATAGACTTGCCAACTTTGCACCTGTTACCAATGAAAAAATGGCATTGTACACTGAACAACTGAAAGCAGAAAAGTTTTTTGCAATTGGCTTTTGCAAGTTTATCATACAGATTATACATTATTACATTTTTTTGTTTTGTTTTTAAATATATTTATTATCTGTTTTTTGTCCTGTCTCTGTAATTCTGTTGCACTGTAGAAGCTCTGTCACGAAAACAAATTTCTCGTATGTGTGAACATACCTGGCAATAAAGCTCTTTCTGATTCTAATTCTGATTCTGATTATAAAAAGGATTCCAAAAACAGATCTGCAAAAACATACTGTATTATTTATGCCAGCCTCCACTGCTGATTTTGCTGTTAAGTACTTCTGCAATGCTATAGACTAAACAAGTAATATACTGTATATAAACGTAGCGTATCTTTTTTCCACAAATTTGACTTTTTGGTTTAGAGAACGATGGTATAATTTTCCAAAATGTGCACATTGAAATCTGTTTTCAATAGTTAAACATTAATTAATTGTCATGTTTTAATTTATTGTTTAATGAGTGACTAAACTGCATAATTTTTTTTTGTTTCAATTCATTGTCGTTTTAACTTAAGCTAATTATTTCAAGTCATTCCATAATGTATCAATCTATTATTGATAGACGCATGAGAAGTGCTAACAATAACCTAGTGTTCATTTACTATAAACACAGAGTGAAAAATAAATCATTCATTCATTTATTTTCCTTCTGCTTAGTCCCCTTGCCAACTTATCCAGCATATGTTTTTTACACAGCGGATACCCTTCCAGCTGCAACCCAGTACTGGGAAACACCCATACACTCTCACATTCATACACATACACTACGGACAATTTAGTTTATTCAATTCACTTATAGCGCATTTTTCTTTGGACTGTGGGAGAAACCGGAGCACCTGAAAGAAACCCACGCAAACATGCAAACTCCACACAGAATTGCCAACTGACCTAGCTGGGACTCGAAGCAGCGACGTTCTTACTGTGAGGCGACATTGCTAACCACTGAGCCACCGTGCTGCAAAAATGAATCATGATAAGGTAAATTATTTGGTCACAGTTTGTAGGATTTTCCCAGGAAAATATTTAAATGAATCAACTGTAGTTTGTGGTTGTCAATACCGGTACTTCACCATTTAACACCCCAAAACCACTAGTTACCACTTGGAAGATGATCGCAGACACTAAAGAATATTTGGTAGAAGAAAATGTCCTTGTTTGATTGAAATGTTGGCACACTGGCTGTTCTTTTCTTCCCAATTCTCCACTGTTCTTGGTGGATTACCTTGGCCTTTATAGAAATTAGCTGCTGCTGTGTCTGTGCTATTTAATGTTGCATTGTCAGTAGATTCACCCCCAAAGCTTTCAGTGTTTTTGTGGGATTGTGGCCTCACGCTATTATGCGTTGGTCAGTAAATCTGACCATTTGCCATTTAAAAATATTAAACAAAATGTATTTCCCTCAAATTAATTGAACTATGGTCATAGTATTTGCCTTCGGTAGACTAGCTTTGATTGCTCTACTATCATCAATGACTACAGATTGCAAGAACTGCAAAAATCGAAGCTAAAGTCATTTATTGTATTCTGCAGCACAATATGCACAGCATAAATCAGAGCTTTATCCAAAATTGAACACTTTAATGAGATAAATAAAGCCACAGACCACTAAAAAGAGGTTTTGTTACTATACTTCATGGTCTCATACAGAGCCAAGCACTGCAAGCCAAACACCAAGAGGGAACAGAGCAAACGCACACCGATAGCAGCTTATGGCCAGATGTTGTTGTGCGTGGAGGTGTCAAGTCTAAACAGAAAGCTGTTTCTCACACCTGGTGGAAGACTGTTTGCTTGGCAGGAATTTCTCCCTCAATTATTTCCTAGCAAATTACCACAATCAGTCCTGAAACGAAAAGCCCAGCTCAAGTCTTCTACGTTTGCCTGGTTTGACTAGGGATGCAGTATTTTCTGTGCTCGCCCAGGCACTAAACAAATACACAAACACAGACCCATCTGGAAAGAAGCATTGTGGTCTGTAGTGAGTTTGAATGAGACTGACCATGTGGTTTGCACAAAATAAGCCAAGACTGAGGCTGTGAAGTACTAGCAATCCTACTGCATATTGTTCTGTAAAACAAAGTATGCATTGTGCATTAACATAGATTGTGGACTATACTAAAAAAGTCTTCATTCTCTGCACTTTATAGTCAAATTCTGCATAAGCCAAGAGTAGAACTGAAAATAGCAGCTGGTATTTTGTTCATTCATCATCCTGGACAAGTTGAGCGCATTGCAGGCTTACACAGTTTGTATACTGATGATTACACCAAATGTTCATATTTCATGCATAATAGATTTGCATACTGTGAAACACTGAAAATGTGCATAATGCACTGTATGTGATACATAGAAATCTGATGTATGGCAGTACATGGCATACAAGTTTATATTTAGTTCATATTTATTATTCATATTTCATATTTATATAATCAACCATTGTAATTACAACTTTGTGTTAGCCTTTTTAATTTAATAAATAGGTTTTTTTTTGGGTGTTACCGCCTTGTTGAATATATTTTTGCGCATTTTGCTGTTTGGCTGAGCACCTATTTAGAGTGTTGTGCGTGCTTTTGTGCATTTTAAAATGCAATTAAAAATATGTACCAATGTTCAAATATATTAGCTATAATTTTTCATATGTGTTCATATATATATATATATATATATATATATATATATATATATATATATATATATATATATATATATATATATATATATATATATATATATATATATATACGATTGAAATCAGAATTATAAAACCCCCCTTGAAATTTTTTTCTTTTTAAAATATTTCCCAAATGCTGTTTAACAGAGCTAATTTAATGCTGTTTAATTTTCACAGTATGTCTGGTTATATTTTTTCTTCTGGAGAAAGTCGTATTTGTTTAATTTCGGCTAGAATACAAGCAGTTTTTAATTTTTTAACACTATTTTAAGGTCAAAATTATTAGCCCCTTTAAGCTATATTTTTTCAGATAGTCTACAGAACAAACCATCATTATAGAATAACTTGCCTAACTACCCTAACCTGCCTAGTTAACTTAATTAACCCAGTTAAGCCTTTAAATGTCACTTTAAGCTGTATAGAAGTGTCTTGAAAAATATCTAGTAAAACATTATGTGCTGTCATCATGGCAAAGATAAAATAAATCATTTATTAGAAATGAGTTATTAAAACTATTATGTTTAAAAATGTGCTTAAAAAAAATCTTCTATCTGTTTAACAGACACTGGGGGAAAAATAAACAGGGGGGCTAATATTTCTGACTGTGTATATGACCATAAATATTGAACATATATGTACTTATTTGTAATTCTAATTGTTGGAAAAAATATATATTAGTGGCCATTTTTGCAATATTTCTAAATATATATCAGCAATTCCAGCATTATTGATGTGACATTTGCAGTAAAAACTCAAAACAAAAATTCACAGAATTTATGTTGGAATTCTGTAGAACTTTGGAGGAATTCTGTGAACGAAACTACACAACCCCCCCCCCCCCCCCCCCCCCCCCCAAAAAAAATAATGCTAATCATAAGGATAAGAGTTGCCTGAGTTGATAAGAGTTGATCTATAGTTGGCTCACTATGGAACAAACATGATTGATTTAATTTAATATTTTTTCTTTATGAGGCTTCATTGTGGGTGTGAAAGATGTGAAATTGGCACTTGTGTGATGTGGTAAATCAAAATAGTTTAAAAACACTGACAAATACATTTTCAAGTATTTCTAAAGTATACTGTAAAATACTTGCTTACACAAAAACATAGATATGGTTTCGGTATTTTTGTGAAAACTAAATTTTTTTTGCATGCAAATAACCCCATAAAAAATTAAAGATTGTGTTCCATGAAGATATTTTGTAAATGTCCTACTGAAAATATATCAAAATAGAATTTTTGATTAATAATCTGCATTTCTAAGAACATAATTTGGACATCTTTGAACACAATATTTAGATTTTTTTAACCCTCTGATTGACGTTCAAATAGTTGTATTACAGCCAAATATTGTCCTAGGTCCTGACAATATATAAACATCAATAAAAGTCAATTTATTCAGCTTTTAGATAATGCATAAATCTTAATTTATAAAAGTTTACACTTATGACTTTGTGTTCCAGGGCCAAGTAATTTGCATATTTTCCACGTATCAGGTTTCTGTGGTATTAGATACTGCAGAAACAGAATAAGTAGTGTTACATTATCAACACGTTTGAGACTCCTTTACACCCATACATTTTGCCACCCTCATGTACACATGCCTGCATTACATCAACACAACCTTGATATATTGCCATCCACTTAACCTTGTAACATCTGCTTGTAAAGTGTCAGGCTTCGTTCAGCTTAAAGCCCTTGAGTGTCACAAAATAAACACATTGGATAGCATCAGACTCTATTATATATGTTTTCCAATACAGTTTTCTGCTAGGCCCCACATGGCTGGGATTGTGACTAGATCTGTGATTCCCAAAGGAACCATAGGTTTCATCTAAAAAGTATGTATAAACACAAAAGTTTAATAAAAAAAAAAACTCTTGACATAACCATCCATATATGGAACTCAGACTGTGTTTTCTTAAGCATAAAATAATCTTCAACTTCCACATGCATATTGCCATGGCCAAAAACTAGATACTTTTAAATTATAAGAAACTTGAAACACATGAAAACATATTATAATACAGAGTGTGAATGATAAATGTATCATGTTTCTAAACCTATTTTTTTAATGGCCAGCATTTTTCTCTCAGAGTAAAAAATATGTACAGTAAACATCATTGAAATGTAAATAATAATAATAATAATAATAATAATAATAATAATAATAATAATAATAAATTGAGATTTTTTACTTTCTCAGAATGGCACAATGCATTTTTTTCTAACTCAAATTGTTTATATTTTTTGGCTTAGATTTATTTATTTATTTATTTCATTTTTGTTATTTATTTATCTTATGATACGTATTTTCCCTAAATTAAAATATTTCCCTATTTTTTTCCTTATTAACAAAATAAATAAATACTATGAGGAACAGTAACATATTATTCAGACACCTGACCAAAAGTAAAGGAGTTAGGGTCAAATGTTATTTTATTGCATGTTATTTTTCCTTCCTTATGTCTTTCACACGGGCCAGGCCTTTCAATAAAATATGAAAGCCAGACCTCTGTTAAGTTGGCACCCCATAAAAAGAAATAATCACCAAATCATTGCTATTCGGTTGTACTACGTGCTGAAGGACAGTTGTGGGTGACCGCATGAAGGCCCGCCATTACTAAACGGACCACATTATTTTCTTTTTAACAATTTATTTACTTTTTGTATGCTGTGCTATGTTTTAAAATGCGCTGAAAAATGAAAAATTAATTTTCCTGAATTTCTTTCTCTTTGTAACTGTCGGCATCATCGGTCGTCATCAACGGGGCGGATTTAGCGCCTCTTCACCAGCTGTTTAAAATGAACGACAAGCAGCTAACGTTACATGAAAAAATAAAACAAAAAACAACCGATTTAAGTCAACAAGTGTAAGATTTGGTCATATATCAACTTAAAGAACGCTAAAGGGATGAGTTATAGAGTTCATCTGCACATACAGACGGTAAGTAGGTTAACACTACGATATACGTTACTGGAATTGTTTTATGTTACACCGTACACAAAGGACAACAAAGATAACAATAATTTAAGACATAGTCCTAAAAAGTTCTGAATATAAAACAATAGGTTGCACGCCATAGCTATAACGATAACGTTGTAATCACGTGTCTATTAGAGCATTGCTGATGACCATAAAACGCTGACCGCCAATCTTCCATGCTCATTTAAAGAGCTCGCTCATAGCAGAGACGCTCACGTTTTATATTAAATGTTGCTAATAATGAAAATCTCCAAAATAACTCAATGAATGACAAGAGTGGAAGCTACTCTGCAAACAAGGCTAGCAAATTGTAGTATAAAACAAAACCTACCTCAGGTATCGAGCTTCACTTTCGACATATTTGCGTGGCCATTTTGAGGATGCAGGGGAAGAAAGGTGTATTTTTTATAAGTTCACTTCACTGATCACTATTGGTTTATTCAATTTCACATTTGTTTATTACATGTCCTGATTTACCAGTTAGATGAGAAAGAAATGTAGCACACCGAGGACATCTGCTGGTTGCAAAGTGGTACATACAACAAGAACAAAAAAACCTAAAACCTGATATTTACATAACTTTAAACACAGTTAGGAATACTCCAAACACCTCTAGTATTTGAATCTAAAGAAAGGAATGGGCTTATACATAAATAAAAAAACATCTTTATTGTCACTAGTGTGGACGGAAATATAGTATTAGTAATCATTATCGTTGTTGTTGTGAATGGCCCTTAATTCTCCTTTACTGTAGAACATCATTTATCTCACCCTTAACATATTATAAGATATCATACACCTGTGCCTGAATCTGACAAGAATTGTTCATCAGTTTACATATTTGGGGAGAGGAGGGGACTTTTAAGATTTGGTTGAGACCTGGTTTTGGGCAAAGACAATTTAGTTAGCAGTTACCTCTATTCCTAATAATGTGTTTTTTTTGTGTCTGTGCTTTGCTGTGGGTGTAACATACATTATTTGATACAGCTGTGTGTGTATGCTCTGTGATTCGTGCAAATTGGTGTTTTGTTTTGATTAATTTCATGGTTGTAGTACTGGTTATAGACAGTAAATGATAGTCTGATTGAGTTTTAATATCACAAAGATATGATAATATTCACAATTTTTGCATTTGCTGTTATTATTAGGTAATTCAGCTTTAAGCACTTTTAAATAACTTGTGTAAAAAAAAATTATGTGTGTATATATATATATATATATATATATATATATATATATATATGTATATGTGTGTATATATATGTATATGTGTGTATATATATATATGTGTGTATATTGAAGTATGGTGGAAAACAATTATAAATATAATTATTATTTATTTTAATTTTATCCATTCAAGCTGTAATGTATGAAATTGTGCATGTTATTGTGCAAGTTATTAGCCGACTAATTAAATAATTAAAAGTTTAAAAACATTTTAAATAGGTATTACTTTACCAATATTGTAAAATGCAAAAAAAAGCCTTGCTCATCCCTGTATTGCATTAGTCTGAAAACCTGCTGTGCTTATGCTTCGATGTTTCTAAAAGGGCACAATTTTTCAGCCCACTATCAGCGGGGGGAGACATTTTGATTAGAGCTAATTTACAGTGGCGTGAGAGACTGGAGTGGCCCCGGCGGACTCATTTCCTAATTGAGTGCACACGTTTTGCCGGCTTGAACACTCCGTTAATAAATTGCCCCATAAAACTGATCTAAGCTCTAAATCATGTCTACTCTTCTCTCCTTGTACTTTCTGCAAACCACTCAGGAGACATATAGCCTCTGCAGGCATTGACTCAGGGAAAAAAATAAAATCTCTGTTCATTTTACTATGACAGAGGTTGTACTTAATATAATGTTATAAATCACAATGTGCACTTTGATAGACTGACTTAACATTTACAAATAGTGCTGTGTGGGGACAGAGACATAAACCATGACTTGCAGTGGGAAGGATTTTGGAGTCACTTTAGACGACAGTCAGTTTGGTGAGAGTCATCGTTGTAGTTTATCAGATACGTTGTCCTTATTGGTGATAAGACTTGTGCATGCCCTTCTTTTAGGTCAGGGAACAACACATAGTCTATTTAAAGAGTATGAAGGGTCATTTTCACAATCTGGTAACCTGTTTTTAAATAGTTGGTTAGATAATTTCTTAAAAGATTACTTGTTAAAAGACGGCAATCTCTATTTTTACACACATAATCTATTTGCAATTCCAATTATTAAAAAGAAATGTGATGGATTAAGTTATTTTGTTTAGTTTTCAGTTTAAACCATGATCCAGTCTTAATGTTTTCAGATTTTTTTTTTAATTTTATAAATCTTTATTTTAAAATGTACAAAATTTATTTTTGATTTTACATATACCATGGTGTCTGCAGGGTCTTAATACGTCTTACAATGTTTTGAATTAAGTTTAGGCCTTAAAAAGACTTAAATTCATTGAAATATTGTGATGTAAGTCTTAAATCATCTGTAAATGGCTCTTAATGTTCATATGTGTAAAGTCACCCAATCGGGCTAAGTCTATGTATACAACTAGAATTTGCTTGTTTTGATACATTATTTCAAATATGTGGATAAGAAATGACAAAATTAGATTATTGAGAGGGAGCAATTCAAAATCTATTTCACTTCCACTTATTGGGTGGTTACTCAGCTTTGGGCACTTTTATGCCTGATTATAGAAAGCTGATGGTACTGTTTAATATATCAAAATAAGAATTCCCATTTGGATGTGAAATAATTTTTTATGTTAATGTTTCTTTTAAATAACTTTTGTGAATATAAAATGCAAAATTGGGTGAATTATTAAGTATTTATTAAAAATATATAATATATAAGGAATCATTTGAAATTGTATAAAATTGGTCTTTAAACCTCTTACAATGTTTTAAATTCATTTTAGACCTTAAAAAGACTTAAATTCATTGAAATATTGGGTTGTAGCTCTTAAATCATTTTTAAATGGCTCTTAATGTTCCTGTAAAGTCACCTAATCAGGCTAACACCCATCCAATCACCAACAACCTATCTTAATAAAACGTTTAACAAAAGTAAAAAATATATTTATTGAGCACACAAACCCAACTAAATTTGTTTGGTTTCTCTTGATTTTTCCTGTTTATTAAAATTGTATTTAATATTTTTTCCCAACATATTAATTCAGGTGTACCAATTTTTGGACTGTGATCTTAACAATTTTATGTTAGATTAGTTCCAACTTTGGCTTACTGCATATACACAAATATATTATTGTAAATCATCCTCGAGAAAATATTAATTTAAAAGAGAGATCTGTGAGGGGTGTACTTAGAACTTACTTATTAACTTACAGAACTCTTTGGGAAACAAAAAATAATTCAAACAATAAATAATCAAACGGTTTATTTTTTTCACTGTTTTACATTATCATAGCTTTTAAAATCTAGAAGAGATATATATAATTTTTTATTTATTTATTTATTTTTTTGAAAGAATAATGTGGCACCCACCCACATGTGGCAGTCTGTGTGCTCTGAAATCCTGTGCTCTGAGCATTTATCATGTTCCTCCATAAGCAAAGCATTGCACTTTCAGTGTCTTACATCTTTAGTTGTTCATGAATCTCTATAAGAGTGAACAGCATGACTAGCCAGAGTCTTCAATAAAATCACTGGGTACAGAATGGGACAGAAGTTCTTGAGAGCTCCGCAAAGCCCTTTCCGCTAATGGGCCGTAGCGCTTCATTAGGTAATTGAAGAGAATGCAGAGATGCAGGCTGGCTGCTGGAAATGATTTTTCGGGCTGATTAGTGCTGACACCAGCTGACCCTGTGATGAAGTAGATGTCCAGCTCAGACTTTAATGTAGTGGTCAGGGCTGAAATGCTGCATCATGCAGAGGTGATCATATGAAGCACTCTGCTTGAATACAAGTTACTATGTGCTCTTCCTCCTTTTAAAGGACATCAAGCTGACAGTTGGCCATTAGGCAGCGTTGGTCCATTGGGGAAAGTCTGTCATGCTAGTTTGTTTTGTGTGTTCCACACGTCGCCTCTGGTTGGGCTCACATCTAAAGGAATTGACATCATCCATGTGTGAAAGAGGCCTGATTGACTGTTTATCTGTGAATCAGAGTGTAAAAAATGAAATGACAAAACCAAGCAAGCAATGTAAGTCATCAGAATCAGAAAGAGCTTTATTGCCAGGTATGTTCATACATACGAGGAATTTGTTGACAGAGGTCAGAGGTCATGAGGTCACACAAAGAAGCGGGTTGTCATTTCTTCACATTTCTTAAATATTTACCAATGATATTGATTATCGGATTATCAGGCATATTTGCAAAAGCGCCCTCTGTGGTGAACAAGAAGTACTGTGAAAATGGTACTGCTTTGTTTATGGTGTATGTGTGTGCAGCACTAGTTCCCATTTTCCTTTGTGGAATGACAATTGCTGTCACCTGAATGCACATTGTTATGAAACCAACCTATAGAATACACAAGAAGACATGTCACTTGTATAGTTTTCAATGGCGAATGAAGCCCCGCCTTCTAGTAAAGGAGCCAAATACCAATGGCTGTAAACTGAAAGTTTTCTGGGGGAGGGTCTCTGACCAGGCATGTGTTTTTAAAAACAGTGTGTCTAAAGTGACAGTTGTTGTTTAATTTAATCAGTGATTCCTAATATGAAATTTAATTGCAAGCTTGGCAAGCAGTTTTTTAGAATTTGATTATTCCCCAATCAAACAGAATGCCAGAGCATACTGCAAAGAAAGCATTTCAAAGATGGCCACAGAGTGAAATGACTTGCCTTAAAGGAACTTTAATGAAACCAATAAGGTGAAATGTGAAGATTGCTTCAGCAAATCTTCTAACAGTAGGGTGAGGTTTAATGTAGACTAAATTCATGAAGATGGTATAATTATTGGTCTGAAGTGAATTAGAGCTGCATGATTCTGGTTAAAATGTGATTCGCAATTTTTTTTGTTTGAAATAAAGATCACGATTTTCTCACGATTCTGTAGATGTAAAATAAAGCTTAATATGAGTTGCCAATTATTATTGTTCTTTCTCAAACATATGGTAAAACAACAATAATAATATTAAGTGTAGGTCTACTGGTTTCTATAAATAATTCTATTCTACTTATAATAATTCTGATGCTGAATTATGTTTGAGATATAGGCTTGCAATCTGTCATTGACAACATTTATTAGACCATTTAATTCACTGGTAAAATCAACATTATATAGGCTAGAGTAGTTATACTGACACTGTAAACATTTATTTTCATGCACAACTGTGTGTTCGCTATGAAAGAAAAAACAGATCAAATGCTTGTCGCAATCATAACTTTAAAATGCCATAAGATTATTTAAATGATGTGCACGTTTTCGGTTTCATTTTCACTGCTCTGTGCTGTTCATACTTGGCGCGCGGCTCTCAAACGATCACTCTGTGCCACAAACTGAATATTATTTACAACTTTATTACCTGTTACTCACAGCCTATGCAGGTTCTGTTTACTAAAGTAGACACGCTAGTGTCTATCATTAAGTAGGGCGCGTGCCCGCCCTCTCTGTGATAACAGCTCATGGTCAGCTGCGAATATAGCATTATATGAAGACAAAAATTACATTTTTAGGTGAATTATACCTTATAAATACAGTATATGACTCTTTCAACATCATTTGGAGGTGTCCATGTCGCTGAGCAATGTATGTGAAACAATGAAAAGACTCGTGCAGCCGCCTTTGCTTCTCTCCTGAACTTGAAAATATGATTGGCAGAATTGTAGAAATGCTGGATTAAGATCGTCTAGGGGGTCGAATCGAGATCGCAATCTTTTTTCGATTAATTGTGCAGCTCTAAAGTGAATCAATAGCAGTTAAAATAGTTAAACAATAGAAGTTACATATACAGTTAGTTACAAATAGTTTAAAAAGTCACCAACATATTAAGGGTGAGTAAATTGTCAGCAAACTTAAATTTTTCAGGGAACTTTCCCTTTAGTAACAGTGTGTCTGTCTGTCCATCAGACCAGCAGTAGTAGCAGCCAGTTTGAGCATGTTGTCTCCACACGTCTGCCACTGCGGTGCTCTCTGAATGACACACAGTGCCCAGACCTCAACGCCTGCAGCCCTGAATGTCTCAGCAGTGAAAAATGCCTCATCTGTATCCGGGGCCTGTGCCACAGCACGGCCGGCGCTCAAAAGCGGCTGTTACACCTCTTGCCTTTGCCTTCTAATTTCCTTACTCAGCGTCACTGAGCCGCCAGCTATTCCTCTCAGCACCTCGGCACACAGAAAGGCCTAGAAGAAGAACGGGGCATATGTTCCTCCCTCTAATAATCCCCCTTTTCTTATCTTTATTCCAATCCTATACCTTCCATGCATCAGCTCCAGTGCACCTAACCAGCAATCTGTCAATCAGCGAGCTCATTCAGGTGTTTTAGACATTGTGCAACTCATGGCACAGTATGGAAAAGACTTATGACTAGCTCTTTGTCATCTGGTCTGGGATACAGATGTAAATGTAGACTTTTAAGTGCTAATAAAACTTACAGAGATCATAAAAAGTGTATGAAAGTGCAAGACCATATGGTTGCTTTTTAGCTACCCAAATGGTATTTCTCCTGTAGGACTTAAAGATATTATGTCAAATAGTTGATGTTCAACTCAATTCCTGTTCATTTCTATAGCTCTTTTTTACTATGTAGATTGTAGAAATGAAAATGTCTCTGTAATGCTGTTGCACTGTAGAAGCTTTGTCACGAAAACAAATTCCTAGTATGTGTGAACATACCTGGCAATAAAGCTCTTTCTGATTCTGATTCTGATTCTTTTCTGCAACAGGCAAGGGTGTTCATTTATTAAGGGAAGTATGATTTATTGCTATTGGATTCAACAGCACAACACACAAGTGCATATTGCCCATAGCAAACCCTCTGAATGCAGAAATAGGTGAACATAGTTGTTTTTAGCGGTGGGAGGAGGGGTTGACTGTTTTGACAATGTTTTTGGTTTGTTTTGTGGCTTTGAATCACTTGTTGCTGTCTATGTAAGGTCTGAAAGCTCTTGGATGTCATCTAAAATATCTTAATTTGCGTTCCAAAGGTGAAAGATTAACGACATAATTTTCATTTTTGGGTAACGTAATCCTTTAAAAGTCTTTAAATGAAATGTTTGACTTTGTTGTTGTGCAGCATCAAATTCCTTACATCCTTCAATCACCCACAATATTTTGCACTACACACATTAACTCAAAATTAATCACCACTGAGCAAATTCTATTTTATTATCTAAAGAAAAGACAATAAAAGTATTGTTAGATTAATGAACTTTAAAGTAAGATGGCTCAGTGGGTAGCATGTTCGCCTCAAGCAAGAAGGTCGCTGGTTTGAGCCTCGGCTGAGTCAGTTGGCGTTTCTGTGTGGAGTTTGCATCTCCCCGTGTTTGCGTGGGTTTCAGCAGGGTGCTATCCCACAAGTCCAAAAACATGTGGTACGGGTAAATCTTCTGAAGTGTATGTGTGTGAATGAGTGTGTATGGATGTTTCCCAGTGATGGGTTGCAGCTGGAAGGGCAGCCGTTGCGTAAAACATATGCTGGATAAGTTGGCGGTTTGTTCTGCTGTGGCGACCCCAGATTAATAAAGAGACGAAAAGCTGAAAAGAAAATGAATGAATGAATGACAGCTCTTAAATGATCTATAGCAAATTGCATAAAATGTTAAGTTTACTGTATTTAATCCACAGTATTTTGTTCCACTGTTCATGCTGATTGCTGAATAATTAGTCAATATGCACTTAAATTGATACTCAAGAACTGCCTTTGTCCTTCTCTCTGTATGTGTACTACAATTATTTAATCAACAAAGAAAGCTAAGCAGAGTAAATGAACATGGCTTGCTTATTTAGCTTAAATAGTTGATGTTCAACTCAATTCCTGTTCATTTCTATAGCTCTTTTTTACTATGTAGATTGTGTCAAAGCAGCTTAACATGGGCATTTTAGTACATTGAAACCATGTCAGTTCGGAGTTTTCAAAGTTGAGTTCAGTTTAGTTCAGTTCAGTGTGGTTTAATTTTCACTGCTGAAAGTCTGAACATTGAAGAGCAAATCTGTCGATGTGCAGCTCCACAAGTTCCAAACCAAGCAAGCCAGTGGCGACAGTGGCGAGGAGCAAACTTCACCAATTGAAAATCTTGTGTGAAACCAGGCTCTGTTGGGCATGACCATTTCTCCTCTGGCCAAACTTCTGCATAGTTGCAATCTAGGTGCTAAAGGCTGGAGAACGCTGGACATTTATTGTGAAGAACTGTACTGTAGGTGTGAGTAGGTCGCCAGTGGGTGTTCAGGCTGGCCCATAGGATCAATGCGGAGACTCGTCTGTCACTGGTCTTTTAGGAATCAGTCTCATGCTCTCCCATCTTCCACAACAACCACAGCATCAGCTCAGGTCATCAGATACGGCCTGGTCCAGGATTATGGATACCTTGGCATCATTTCTTCACTTGTCTTGGATCGCATCAATGGTGCTGCATAATCTCTAGAGGCCTCAAGATGAGGCGAAAATAGAGAATAAAGAAATTATTTAAGCGAGATACAAAAATGAAGTGCTAGAAATGAAAATGTCTTGTAATCAGTGTGTAACAGTCTGGTTAAATGAAAGACAGTGTAAGGCACTGACGTTAAAGCTATTTACTATAAAAGCTTGATGTTAATTAATCACTTTCAGTAACATAACATTTCCATTCATTCACCATGATCTTCTGTATATTGAGGGTGAGCAGAGTTAAGGGTTTGGTTACTTCACCCTAAAAACGGAAAATCTGTTTTTTTATACTCACCCTCATGTTGTTCCAGTCTCCTGAGACCTACGTTCATCTTCAAAACACTTAAAAAAAAAAAAATTAAGATATTTTAGATGAAACCTGAGAGCTTTCTGACCCTCCATAGACAGCAATGATCCTGAGACATTCAGTGCTCAGAAAATGAACAAAAACAAATAAATGTAAATATGAATTGTTCACTTAAAGTATGTCTTCTTTTCTGCAACAGGCCAGGGTGTTCATTTATTAAGGGAAGTATGATTTATTGCTATTGGATTCAACAGCACAACACACAAGTGCATATTGCCCATAGCAAACCCTCTGAATGCAGAAATAGCTGAACATAGTTGATTTTAGCGGTGGGAGGGGGGGTTGACTGTTTTGACAATGTTTTTGGTTTGTTTTGTGGCTTTGAATCACTTGTTGCTGTCTATGTAAGGTCTGAAAGCTCTTGGATGTCATCTAAAATATCTTCATTTGCGTTCCAAAAGGGAAAGATTAACGACATCATTTTCATTTTTGGGTAACCTAATCCTTTAAAAGTCTTTAAATGAAATGTTTGACTTTGTTGTTGTGCAGCATCAAATCTCTTACATACTTCAATCACCCACAATATTTTGCACTGCACACATTAACTCAAAATTAATCACCACTGAGCAAATTCTATTTTATTATCTAAAGAAAAGACAATAAAAGTATTGTTAGATTAATGAACTTTAATGTAAGATGGCTCAGTGGGTAGCATGTTCGCCTCAAGCAAGAAGCCTCGGCTGGGTCAGTTGGCGTTTCTGTGTGGAGTTTGCATCTCCCCGTGTTCGCGTGGGTTTCAGCAGGGTGCTATCCCACAAGTCCAAAAACATGTGGTACGGGTAAATCTTCTGAAGTGTATGTGTGTGAATGAGTGTGTATGGATGTTTCCCAGTGATGGGTTGCAGCTGGAAGGGCATCCGTTGCGTAAAACATATGCTGGATAAGTTGGCGGTTTGTTCTGCTGTGGCGACCCCAGATTAATAAAGAGACGAAAAGCTGAAAAGAAAATGAATGAATGAATGAATGAATGAATGACAGCTCTTAAATGATCTATAGCAAATTGCATAAAATGTTAAGTTTACTGTATTTAATCCACAGTATTTTGTTCCACTGTTCATGCTGATTGCTGAATAATTAGTCAATATGCACTTAATTTGATACTCAAGAACTGCCTTTGTCCTTCTCTCTGTATGTGTACTACAATTATTTAATCAACAAAGAAAGCTAAGCAGAGTAAATGAACATGGCTTGCTTATTTAGCCCTGCCCTTTATCAAAGTAATAAGCTTTTTCTGCCATTATAATGATTCTGGCGGAAAACACTTGAAGGGATTTTAAATTACTTGCTCGCTAATTCTATTTTACTATTGATTCTGTTTCATACCAATTAATATTTCTCTTCAGGCACCACCACTGTACTGTGTATTATTAATTTGCACTTTAAAAATACAACAACACACTTTAAGCATAAATCCAATGAGGCCAATATGGTTTATTTAACTTATTTAGCCAAAAAAGTTTTTATTTATGTGGGCAATAATCAAACAAATGGCACTTCTATGCTGAACTGACACCTTCAGGTTTAGACTTCATAAATAACAGTGAGAAAAAATGTCATTCAGCAATAAATTAAAATAAATAAGCTTTTGTCCAAATGTGGTTTTCTGTATGGAAGAGCTCTCCGTATACATTCTCTGTGCTGTCATTATTTGTCATGAATGTGTGCTGAGAGCTCTGGATGATAGACAGGCAGTCAGAGACCTGAGTAAAGCAGTAATTTGTCAGTCTGAGAGCCCAGTAAAATGGGGATCAAACTTCAGTGTACATCAGATGCTGTCTGCAAAGTGCACTTACATATCACAAACCTCTCTGACAGTAATTGCAAGATTGGCTTTCTTCTGAACTGCAGTTTTTAAGCATGGCAGCTAGGGGAGTTATCCGTTAACAACAAAACTATTTTTATTCAGGGGAAAAAATGATGCTGCAAAATCAAAATCTAGAGCATGCATTTGTTTTTCTGAACACAGAATAGATTTCTGTAATCTCAACAATCTTTGCCTCCACCTGCTGGCTAAGTAGGTTTATAGCAACTTAAACCTTAAAGAGACCGTTCACCCTAAAATGTAAAATAGGTTGTCATTAATTTGCTCGTATGCATGACAGATTTCTACTAGGGAATCTAAAAATATATATTTGAATTATATCATATTATAGATTATTTATTTATGTATATATATTCTGCAATAACTTCTGCAACAATATTACAAACGTCTTAAATATTATTAATATATGTCCATATCATGTAACGTGGTGCATTTTGTTTTAAATGTTCTAAAAGGTGATTGAATAGATAACAAATAACAGAAAGCTTAAATTGCGTATATAAGTTAAAAATTAGAAGTGAAATATGGAAAACACAAATAAATAAACAAACTGAAAATGAATCCAAAACAAGAGAATGGTGTAAGAAAATAATAAGGGAAATGTAGTCACTCAATAAAAGTCAAACAGATGAGGATTACTTTGTCACACAAATTTATGAACTAATAGATTTGTTTCGTGTTCTTTCAAGAGTTGGCACTTGAATTTGCCACTGATAAATATAGATCACTGTTTAGATTTGAAAGTTTTATTTATTTATTTGTTGACAAATTGTGCGGCATGGTGGCTTAGTGGTTAGCACTGTCTCCTCACAGCAAGAAAGTCACTAGTTCGAGTCAGTTGGCATTTCTGTGTGGAGTTTGCATGTTCTCCCTATGTTGGCATGGGTTTCCTCCGGGTGCTCTGGTTTCCCCCACAGTCCAAAGACATGCAGTATAGGTGAATTGAATAAGCTAAACTGACTGGTGTATGTGTGTGTGTGTGAATGAGTGTGTATTGGTGTTTCCCAGTGATGGGTTGCAGCTGGAAAGGCATCCGCTGTGTAAAACATATGCTGGATAATTTAGTGGTTAATTTCGCTGTGGCGACCCTGGATAAATAAAGGAAATAAGCCAAAGGAGAATGAATGAATGTTGATTAATTTGTATATTATTATTATTATTAGTAGTAGTAGTAGTAGTAGTATTATAATTTAAAAAAATTAAAATAATCTCATTAATTTTGTGATTTTATTTATTTATTTTGCAAGCAAAACAAACTATTTTAATATAACCACACCTTGGCTACTTCAGTATTAAATGTTATCTAATGCTGTAATGTAATTATATATTTTTTGGCATCTCCTTAAAAACGAAATCAAAATTTTACCTTTTGTCCTTCACTAAAAAAGAAATCATACACATTTGGGCAGAATTTCTTCCTTTAGGAATTTTGTTTCTCAGTTAAAAAAAAAACTGCTGCAACACTGCCCATAAGTGGTCAAACTAAATACTTACTTGAAGGACAAATGCATGGAATGTTGATCTAATTACTTGATAAATAACAAGTGCTAATGAATAGAGTATGTCTGAAATTAGCAAAGTCTATGACTTCAAAAAGGCTGGCCGGTTTGACTTAAAATAGAACTGATGTGAATATAAAATCTGAAAAAATTTTTTAGCAAAAGCTTACTAATATTATTGCATTAAATCCTCTTGCCAAAAGTGTACAAATCAAATCCGTTATCAGTTTATTTGTTTCCAGTGTTACATGACATCTCTCCACCTTACTCCCAGTGTCTGAGAGTTCATTCTGACAATATCTCAACTCTGTAGCTTCAGGCCTGATGGATTGAATGGCTGTCCTCTAATCTTGGCAGTCGGCTCAAATTAAATAGGAGCTTTATATCAAGCTGATGTCACTTAACATTAAGGGAGTGAAGCACTCAGGTGCGGGCAGAGTTGACAACCAGTGGCAAAGTGCCAAAAAGTGACAGTGACCTGAAAGCAAAAGAAGAACAGGAGAGGAAAAATGACAAGCCCTTCAAAAAAACCCTTTTAAAGTGTGGTTTTGATTTGTCTGTCTGCTTATGTGCTCTGCGCATACTAAACAGCTCCTTGAAAGAGCCAGGGTAGAGCTTGTGAAAAGTGCTCTAGTAAAGGAAAGTTCAAAGTTGTTCAGGGCCGAAGAGTAATTTTTATGATGCCTAATAATATTGGTGCATGCAAAGCACAATATCCTTTTAAAACTATTCATTGTAAATTTTCAGATTCATTTTATTTTTGCGCAAGTTTTCAATGCTAAAAATGCAGGGATTTTAGTTTACCTTTCAGTGTGCAGAAAGGTTGCATTCTGTAAAATGTCAAAAGAATCTGTAAAATATTTATAATTATTATAAATGCTTCCATTTAAAATATTTTCACCCAAGTGGCATTGCTAACCCAAAAATGCAAATGTACTCGCATTACTCGCCCTCAGGTGGTTGCTAACCTGATTTTCTTTTTTCTGTTGATCACAAAAGAAGATATTTTGAAGAGTGATGAAAACCTGTAACCATTGACATCCATATTTAGTAAAACAACTACTGCAGTAAACAATAATTACAGGTTTTCTAGCTTTCTTCAAAATATCTCCTTTTGTGTTCAACAGAAGAAAGAAACTAATTTTTGAAACAAGTAAAATTTGAGTTACAACTATCCATTTTAAGGATTTTCTTAATTATTTTTTTTCCAGAAATTGTGCAAAGTTGATTATAAAAGCCAGTGAAATGTTTCTGGAAACCATTGGTTACTATTGTTTCTTAAGTCAACCACTTTTCGTTTCAAAGCATCAGAAGAGGGCAGCAGAGATGCGTATTTGTAAAATCTCACAGGCCAGCTCGACCATGAATATCGAAACACACTTGTTTAGTGCTGGAATTTTTCAATGAGACTTTTTGCCGTCAAGATTGTCATGAGAGCAGATACCACTGAAGCAAATTATTCTTGTCAGTAATGTCTGTTCTCTTTTAAGTCATTTAAATTGTTTCTGAACTGGCATAATGAGTTCATCACAAAGCTTTTTTTTAATAAATATTCAAAGATGTCAGTAGGAGATTTTTAGTAACTACAGTTTAAACTAGCTGCTTTGAAAGGGAAAAAAATTGAAGAATTATACATTGTTGCTGTTTTCGGTGTAATTAAGCTTTCAAGTTTAAAGGGATACTACTCAAAAATGAAAATTTGTTGTAATTGACCTATCCTTAAGCCATGCAAAATGTTTAGCAGAACAGTACAGAAGAATTTTATCTGAATTGTGGTCACTGTTGATTCAAAAATGTAAAGTCAGTGTGTCTATCAGCACTCTAATAATAAAATAATAATTATGATTATAATAATAATAATAACAATTATGTTATATTAGGTGTTATAAAGAGAAACAACAGATCTGAACATTAGTTACAACGTTATTACCTTTAATAAACAGCCTCTGCAAATGGACTTTGTTCAAAAAACTTGCTGTTGCATATTGGTGTACTTTCTTGCACAGATTGAATGTTGCAGCCAACAGTGGAGCAACATGTATTTACTTTTGCATTAAATGTTTTTGTTGTTAAACTTTGTTGACTAAAAGTGCCAATAGCTGTGGTTTTGGACAAAAAAAATATCCAAGGACCACAATTTCAGCTAAAATTAACATTTTATGTGAGTAAAGTAGCAGCAGATTTTCATTTTTGGGTGAAATGTGCTTCAGAAAAAATATGTTAGTGCATGATGATATTTGTTTATTTTGGAACCTACGGCTAGGCCGATAAACAAATTTTTATTGCAATTCAATATAATATCACGTGAATAATGATAGCTCTAGGCTTTTTACTCTATATTGATCTAAGAGCAAATCACACAGCAGAAATGTCCAACAATGGGAATCTAAAAGTGTGTTGATATTAGAGATGTACATCTTTTTACAACTTTTTACAACTTTTTAATCATGCAGTTTAATTTCTAACTACAAAATAAAAGTCACTTTTATTTAGCTTTTCAACATCAATAGTTGTCTGAGAAGAAACTGTTGTATCAAATTGTAATTATAAAATACCCATGAATCAAAAGATATATGAACAGTTTCTTTTTTTAGAGATTTTTCACTAAGAGACAGGAAAGCATTGGGAGCAGAGAGAGGGGTAGGGTCAGCAAAGGACCTTGAGCCGGGAATCGAATTCGAGTCGCCGTGAACACCATGGTGCTATATGTCGACGCACTTAACCACTAGGCTATTGGTGCTGACATACGAACAGTTTTTTTAATATAACAGTTTTTTACATTGTACCCCTTAAGTACCATAAAAGTGGACCATAGTAATTTGAACACTTTATTTTATGTTCCATATCACTATCCCAAACACTTTGAAGTCAACCCTATAATTCTCATTCTCACTTTTATGGAAAAAAGCAATGTTCAATCTGTGAGTAAATAATTGTTTTGAGTTGGACTGATGGAGCTCTCAAGATCTCAAAAACCAGGGGTGCTTTTCCCAAACAAGGACATAACTCGCAGCTGAACTATCATAGTACAATGTATCGTTTAGGAAAAGAACTATGTAGTGAAGAGTGTTTACCACAATCATAGTTTCTCTGTCGCAGATCCATTGTTTGAACCATGTTAGTTAAAAAGTAAAACGTCCATATTGACGCTCTAAATGGGGTGGAGTAACAACTCCTTTAGAGGAAAAACTCCATACTTATTTGTGCAAATTATTGTTTTACATGCACTAGCATTTTAAAAAATCCAATTAGTTTTGGTAAAAACATGCACTCGTTTTCCATATTAATTGAAACGCATGTAAACGACACATATAAGACCTACAGGATATATGTTTGCTTTATAAATGTTATTGAGAATATTCCAAATAAAATCACTTAGCTAACATGTATTCTAATCTCATATATAAATCATATAAATCGTTAATGGTTCTAGGCCTAATTTACAGTAAGCTTTTTATTAAGAAATGAAAAGAAAATCATACTTAATAATAATAATAATGTTAATGATAATAATAATAATTGTTGTTATTATTATTAAGTAGGATATTGTTTATTTATTTTTTTTTTTCAAAAAGTCTGCATTTACAATTTGACGTTCAAACCACTGCAGAAATCTTCTAACCAACAGGCCCCTGTCATATTCAAGATACATTTCCTAATAAATAACCTACAATAAATTAAAATCATTAACGAATGCTATATATATATATATAGCATACGTTAATGATTTTAATTTATTGTAGGTTATTTATTAGGAAGTGTGTGTGTGTGTGTGTGTGTGTGTGTATATATATGTGTATATATGCGTATATGTGTGTGTTTTCACAAGCTTTTGAGATGTAACATAGCCTAAAATCCGCTTTTAAGTAATAGGTCACCTACAGCTTTTATCATGAGCCATGGCTGTGTTTAAAATGGTATAAATGTTTTCAAATTGCACCGCAAAGAGAATGCAATTATCAATATGAAGATGGCTAAAGCTGAACTGTTAAATACTTTGGATGCAAATTATACCTAAGAGAGATTACTTTAATGTTATTTTTTTTTAATCATTCCCAGTTTAAACGTGGAACGTTCTAAATGAATAGGGCATGGGGGGATAACGGGGAATAGAAGACAACCAGGAACTATGCTTCTAACTACAGCTCTAGAGGTGTAGTTGCAAGTGTGCGATGCAGTTTGCGAATGTTCATTAGAATGATGGATTTGGGAAATGCCATATCAACAAACGACGGAACTTGCAACCTTAGTTAGCTAACAATGGTTTTTGGAAACGCACCCCTGATCAGCAGCTTAACATCTCACTCAAGTGAATGACTATCAAAAATATGCATTTCTCAAAGTTATGTTCTCTAAGAATGTAGTACACAAGATGTGGACATTTGAAACCTTAAAGCATCATGAGCTTTTCAGATGAATTGTTTCACAGACAAAATAGTGTGCGTGTGTTATCACAACTCATGTTATTGAATATTTAGTTTAAAATAAAACTCTTTGTCTGCTTTATTTTAAGATCAAGAAAAAAAGATTTGTTTCTGTCAGTGGATAAATTGGTTATGTCTCAAAGAACACAAACAAGCATTCTACTTTAAACACCCCTGAAAAGCTACAATGATTCCCTGCATTTTAGGAACACAAACAAAACAACAACTTGAAGAAATGCTTTATGTTCTTCGTCATGCTAATCTGCAGACCCTCGTGTGAACATGAGTGGAGGGGAAACAGATCTGGGACCTGTTGACCTACCATCTTCACATTCCGTCTTACCCAGTCTCAGACATCTTTGATGGCACAAAAACAAAGAGGGGGTGCCATCTATAAGCCTCTGGAATTTATGCGCAAACCCATAGAAATGGCTCTCCTTCAGTGTCGCCATTCATGCAAGCAATCAACTTTATATGGGAAGCTTAGAAAAGAGGCAAGAAAATGGAGAAAATTTGTCTGGATCGTCAAAAGGGAAAACGCCGCATACTTCTGCGGAAGACTTTGAAGTCACACAAGATGATTGAGAGATGGGAGGCATGGTTTGATTTAATTTGCTGAAGAATGGTTGGAAATGGGTGAGTAGCGAGGGGAGGAGGCAGTTTCATAAAAAAGTCAGTTCACAGGGAATGACAAAAAGAGCACATTTCAGCGAATGTATCAATCTGCCAGTAAGCAGCCCAAGAATGAGGGAGTGAATGACGTGAGAGGCTGAGGAAGAGAAAGCAAGTTGTGAGAAAGCGCTCCGGTTGGCTCTTCTAAAGAAAAAAGCCTCCTCTCTCCTGCTGGGCCCAGCTCGGCTCCTGTCCCCCGTCACAATGCGGGGCCTGCCGAGGCCCCCTGCCCCCTGACTGCCCTTGCTGCTGTAGGAGAGCATTCCCAGCCTGGCTCCAGAACCCCAGCATATGGAGGCCAGACTGAGGGGGTTGCTCTCCACTGCGGCCCCCCAGCAGCAGCTACACTGTCTGGCAGCAGTGTGGAGCCTGCTCCTAGAGAGCCGGACACGAGATCTTACTGCAAGGGTCGGTGCTTTACTGCAAGGGCGCACTAAAACTGTTGTCAAAGACAGCATGAAGAGTGAAAGAAACATGAAATATATTCGGCTCTCATTTTACTGAAGACTGGGGGTCCAGTTCAGACTGTCAAACTGTCTGTGTTTATCTGACGGCGACAAGCTAGAAACGCCATCGAATTGCCCCCCTACCTGTTATTAAGCTTGTTTGCAAAACTCCTGATGTGAATTAAAAGCACTTCAGACTTAGAGGGAATTCTTCAGATTCTACTGGTTGGATTTTCCATTTGTTAGTTAATTATTGAATTTTTTTGAATCATGCATAGATTGATTTGTATAATTATTATTATTATATCCGCAATTAACTTTTAACTATATTACTATATTAATTTATTTTACTTGTGTTAGGTTTTTATTATGTTATTGAGATGCAAAATGCCAAATATGCAAAATGCCACAATTGTGGTTGAATAAGCATCAGATCAATGTACAATAAATACGTGTAAAACAGGCCGGTTATATTCAGGAAGATAAACTGTGGTCAAATAATAAAATTGCCCCACATTATTTATAGTTGTTAAACTCTTTAATTCAGTCTTAATTTAAGTCTGCTAGTAGTTTAACTATAAAGTTTGAGATCTTTATAAAATCTGAATATGAAAATTGTTCCACAGAAATAATACACACAGTAGTAGAATAGTTTCTGTGTGGAGTTTGCATGTTCTCCCCGTGTTTGTGTGGGTTTCTTCCGGGTCCTCCGGTTTCTCCCACAAGTCCAAAAACATGCGCTATAGGTGAATTGGGAAGGTTAAATTGTCGGTAGTGTATGTGTGTGAACGAGAGTGTATGGGTTTTTCCTGGTGATGGGTTGCTGCTGGAAGGTAATCGCTACGTAAAACATATACTGGATAAGTTGGCGGTTCATTCAACTGTGGCGACCCCTGATTAATAAAGGGACTAAGCTGAAAAGAAAATGAATGATTGAGAATTGTTATTACAGTAGTACTGTATCAGCTATGACTTCATTTTGGTGCATCCCTAATAGTAAACATATCAGGGTAACATTTTTCTGTATGGGGAACATAGCTAATGTTAGTTAATGTATTTACTGACATGAACAAACAATAAACAATGCTTGTACAGCATTTATTAATCATAGTTAAACATTTATTAATGCAATATTAAAATACAATGCTGATTAGCATTAGTTAATGAACTTTGAGTTAACACTAACAACAAACAACTGTGTTTTAATTTAGTAATGTTAACAAAGATGAATAAGTACTGTAATAAATGCATTGTTCATTGTTTATGTTGGTAAATACATTAACATTAAATAAATGTCCTGTATTGTAAAAAAAATGTAAAAATTTAGTAAGATAAAAACCAGGACGGCGACGTGGTGGCGCAGTAGGTAGTACTGTCCCTTCACAGCAAGAAGGTCGCTGGTTCGAGCCTCGGCTGGGTGAGTTGGCATTTCTGTGTGGAGTTTACATGTTCTCCCCGCGTTCACGTGGGTTTCCTCTGGGAGCTCTGGTTTCCCCCACAGTCCAAAGACATGCGGTACAGCTGAATTGGGTAGGCTAAATTGTCCGTAGTGAATGAGTGTGTATGGATGTTTCCCAGACATGGGTTGCAGCTGGAAGGGCATCCGCTGCGTAAAACAATTGCTGGATAAGTTGGCGGTTCATTCCACTGTGGCAACCCCAGATTAAAAAAGGGACAAAGCCGAAAAGACAATGAATGAATGAAACCAGGATGTGAGTAAGTGGGTTCAGCCAGGATCTAGTATCGCTCTAAATGCTTTTTGTGTAGTTGCAGTCAACAGCTGTCTCTAAACTAGCTTCGAGTGTCTCTTTGGAGAATTTCACTGTAACTGTAATGCATTGGTTAATGGCTCCACAAAACGGGCCACACACGCTGTCCCAACACAAGAGGTGCAATCTGTACAACCAAGCACACTTTACTCAGGAGAGCTGTGCTTCTTGGCCTGCCCTCAGCCCTTCAGCTCTGACATTAACTAATGTTGGTTCACTGCAGGAATATGCAGCCATTCTAATGCTAATGGCAGATTTAACCAGCTCCTTATCCTCAGTGTCTGAGCCTCTGTTCAACTTGATCTGCTGGGAAAAGTGAGTGGTGAAAAAGAGAACAGGGAGGTAAGGCAAATAAAAGAGAGGGAGAAAAAAAATGAGAGCCAGGCAACAAAAAGCGGAGGGTGTAAAACATTGTCAAAGCACAGGCACAATCAAGTTTGTTTCTTTGCCTTTGGCAGTCAAACTGTTGGTCAGTGTGAATGCTGCATGTACTCTTGTAATTATGGGACTACAGTAACACTTGTTTCATGGTTGGAAGGCATGACCCACATGTGCAGACAGCGAAGCACTCTAGGAAGTGAGAACCCGGCACAGAGTTTTACACTTTTTCAATGCAGAACAGCAGAAAGGCCAGGTGGTCATTAAAAGTGCTGTAATCCCCTTCATGAATAGATCACGGTTTCTCTCACTGCGAGGAAAGCTATGCATGAGCAGTACTGCAGAGAGAAAGAGTGAGAGAGAGAAGGGTAGTGTTTGATGCTGGGCCCCCAGGCCCTTTAGCACACTGGCTGAACCGTGTTTCTGAGCGGATGTGTTAACAGTTTCAGGCTCAATGGAGGGAGAAATCCCCACAAAGAGAGGTGTACAAATATTGTGGGAAATCCGTCCACTCTTTAATATTTCATGAAGCCCCACAATCTATTCATTGGACTTCATTCCTTTGGAGGGGCCCTCATTCAGACTCACTCCAACGCCTCAATGGGCAGCTCTTAATTGAGTGCCCGCTCATTTTCCAGCTCCCTGGCAGATTGTTCCTTATGAAAAGACCCTGGCTCTTCATCCTCCTTCTCTTCTGCCCAAGAGTGGGAAGCAGAAATGAGGGCGCGCCTTGCTGGTGGTATGAGTAAGAGGGAGGGTTTGGGGGAGGTGGATGAGAAATATGAAGGAAAAAGTAAGGGACATTAGAAGGAAGAGCTTTGTGTGTGTTGCATGCCAAAAAGGCAAGGGTTGACGGTTATTCCTTATCCCAGGCAAGATAAGGAACATGTACACTGAGAAAGTCAGTCTATGCCAGCACAAGACAAACTGCTGTTCAGGTTGGGGCCATTGGCCTGAGCAATAATTCGATCAACTCATTCGGCCTCCCTGCCGACTCTGGCTGACAGAGAGGCCTTTCAGCACCGCTGACAGCACCTCAGAGAAATCCCCCATTGGCACTCCAGGAGCTCTGCATAGTCCGGTGTCAGCCCACACCGCAGCTTAAAACAGTCCGCAAGATAGATGCCGCTGTGCTAATCAGTCGTTTGTGTGCTGTACGGACACCATGCTGGGAACCTCAAGATTCTGAAGAGCACTGAGCACCTTTTTGATCTTTTCAAGTGTTTGTTAGATCAACTGTTTATTTACCACACAGCGAGGCCCCTTCTCATGCATTACATCTTGAATGGGCACAACAGTTAAGTAACGTTCACACTTGTTGCACCTGTTCCCAAGCAAGACAGAGTTTCATTGATAAAACAGCAAACATCAAAGCAATTTTTGCAGACCTGCCAAGGTCTCACATGTTGGTCTTTGGTAATTTTTGGTTGGAATGTAAATGAGACTCTGTGGGGTAAGAGTCAGCTTAACGGAGTAGCATAGAACCCTTCAATGTAAAGAATGATATGGTTAAATGACAGTGACACTGATGATGACTCCTTGAACGGGTTTAACCCAGAGCAGTCTTGTAACCAACCAAGACGTGGGACTCTGGCAGTGCAGATCATACCATCATATAAGTCAGACCTGGCCCGATGTGACAGTGACCTGACTGTGAAAGTGTGACCTTGGGTGTTAGTATAATCCTGGATGTGTCCAGCTGTAGGCATGGCCCCTGATCCCATGATTAAAGGTCATCCGGTAAGAAAAGCTGAGCCTGGCATGCTCCAGCTGAGTCTGCTCACACTAACCCTGATGTGTGTCCAACAGGCTTAGACCAGCTCATGAGGGATGGAGGATGCCTGCAGAGAGGAGTCCAAGGGAGAAGAAAATCTGCCCCCTACCACCCCCTTCTGTCATCCTTCACCTCTCTGCTGTGTCTTGCCTGGTTCCGGGATCCAACATGAGGAATTCAGGGGGCATGCACAGAAAATGGATAAGCCTGAAATAGGCCTCTCTGTCCTCTGCATTTATGTTTTTTTTAATACAACACATCTGTGTAAACTTTTGGAATTCTATGTATCCACGTAATAATGCTCTCATGGACATAAATATGATTCATTTTAATGGAAAATAACTTGACTTGGAAAATAATGTGTATCAATAGCAGAAAACAATTTTCAGGCATTGAAGTTGGATGCAAGAGTTGTAGAAATGTAAGAGGATGTAGAAAATTAATGCAAGATCTTCAAGTGCTTGTCTAAGTGGCTCTCCTTCTCTATGTCTAATCCTGGAAGTTTTTATGAACTTCAAGAATGCACTGTCTAAGAACTTTAAAGAGCCTCAGGAATGTGACTTCAGATGCATTGCCTTGATCCTGAGAGCGATTAAATCCATCACATGATTTACTAAACCGGTTTAATAAAGTGCCACCAGCTCAATCTGTCCCCATCACTACCAAGATAATAACAAGAGTGCATGGTCCTCAGACAGCCAATCTCAACTTTGCAGTAACTTTACAGCTGCTTTCACAGTCAAGAACCCAGCATAATACTGAAGAACGCAGGGTCAAGCGCAGTAACATGATTGCACCTTGCTTGTTAACCTAACAAGCAGGTGATTAATTTTAGAAGCTAATCTTGTGGTACCAAAGTCAGGAGGAAATACCTCCAGTGTGCCTAATCCACCAAGGCCTGGACCAAGACACTCACTGTGCTGCTCAGCAAGGGCTTTTGTGTTGGACAGGTATTAGCTGACAAGTGCAGGTCTGGCCTGCGATAGTTATGAGCTCGAGAGGAGGCCTACCTCAATGACTGCAGAGCTGAAAGGGAGGGGCGGAAGGAGGCCATTCTCATAAAGGGTTTCTCCTTTTTATATGCTAGGCTTGCATTTTCTATCCTCTTGCAGTGGACATGAAAGAGTCTGGATCTCAGAGTGTCCTTTGTGTGCTTTTATATTGGACAGCATCTGAATCTAAGCAGTCAGACTATTTGGTGTTCTGATTCTCAATGAAGCCCATTCTCTCAAACCAAGATTTGCTCAAGTTTGAAAACACTGTTTGAAAGTCAAGACGTCCTTGTTCACTTTTTTGTCCAGTAAGCCTTCCAATTAAAAAGGGATCTGTGGCAGAGTGTTTTAAGAGATGTTGGCTACATTTATGTCTTATAAGATTGCTGACTTTACCTATCCGGTTTTGTTGTCAATAAAATTATACTGCTAAGTGGCAGCTTTCATGTTTGGAATATTTATATCTCTGAAAACTGGGCAGTGAGTGACATAAATAAACACAGTGGAGGTTCATCTTATCTGTGCTACAAAGGGCACGAGTGTGCCACTGCCAAAGGCTAAAGTGAACTTTGACCCTATGGGTCACAGAGAGTGTTTGTCCCTTCATAATTGGACAGAAGGGTCCTTTCGCTCTTCATTTAACCTTTTCTGACTGATTCTTTCTTCCCTAGTAGCCACAAAGCCCCTGGTCCTGACCCAGTTGTTCCTGGCATATCTTTCCTCCCCCAGCCCAGGCCTTTGAAAGCTGGAGAAAAGCTGGAGTGTGCTTGCCCTGTCAGGAACAATGGAAGAGTTAGTGACCCCTGACCTCAAGGGCTTTGAGATTTCTTCCTGGATCAGGAGCTGCCTTTCTCCATGGTTGGTTACTGCACTGCAGCTCAGGAACAGAATGAGAGTAAACACTTGTTAAGAAGTGATTCTTCTTCTTCATCCTTGCACTCCCCCATCTCCTTTCTTTCTCTCTCCTTTTTCTGTCTCCTTGGTTCTTTTGTGTCCATGTGTTAAAGAAGTTAAGACAGGTCCTCTCTTCTGGCAGCATCCTGGCAGTCCATCACTGTCACAAACACAATGTCCATCCGTCACAGATCACACACACTTAGTAACTATATGTATTTACGACCGAGAACTGCCAGAGCTGTTGCTTTTACCTTCCTGAGGTTTCTAAAGAACTGACCAAATCGAATATATCAATGATCGCACACAAGATGTTGAAAACTATACTGTTATAGAGCAAGGTAACAGTTTTCATAAATCAATTTGCCGTTATAACAGCATCACTTAAACTCTATGAACTTCATGTATTTATTAATGACTTTCAGATAATACAGTCTCATTTCACTTTTAATTTAATCCAGAATATTCACCAGATTTCCAATGTAGTCCCAGGCCTTTGTATTCTGCCTTATCTTGCTACTGAAAACACATTCTTGAATTAGAATTTTAAGAATTCTTTAACTGTTGGACATCATCCCAATCCCTTTACAGCTTCACCATACAGGATGACACCTCTACCCCAGGAGGGCTGGTTGTCAAGGTGACCAGAGTCGTGTTCTCTTATGTATCCAGATGCTGATCATGTGGCTGTACAGCAAAAGCAGGCTGAGAGCGGCCTGTGAGGGGTGTATGAGTGGGCAGAAACATATGGGCTGAAAAAGGAGACCCACTGGGGCTTGCAGCTCCAGGGACCGTGGAAGGCTTTGTCTTCGGCCCAGCCCTCCACAGCACTTAATAGTGCAGAACAGCATTGTACAGTATTGTCAAGTGCTGCCTGTCCTTAGTGTGTGGACACCCATGAAAAGAGACCCTCTTCTGCCTTCTCTCTCACTTTCTTTTGCTCAGTAGGTGTTTTAGTGCTTTTCTTTTAACCCATTCTTTTTGTCAAATCACCTCTCTGCTTCCTTTTGGCTTTTTTGTTCAATCCGAAATGTTCTCTTGACTGATGACCAGAGAGGGACCAAGTGAACCAATTTCCATTTCTGCTTTGTCCATGTATCCTTGGTCCCATAAAACGAAAATCTGTAGCTACAGCTGCTACAGTATACGGCTAAAGTAGCTGTTGTGTTTTAGGAGTTGTGGTCTGTAAAGGTTGAACACCTACTCTAGATTGAGACTTACGCAATATGTAGTGGATTCAGGAAGAAATGATTGTAATTCTGTTAGTTTTCAAGAGGAGAAAAGCTAAAGTATTTGCTAATGCTTTACAATAAACAGAATTACATGCTTCATCCTTCGTTTTTTTTTTAAACCGTTTTTTGGTAAAGTGAACACTATGGGTAAGTGTGATGCCAACAACATGTGTTACTTTTCACACTAATGATATTTACATGGACATATTACAGATAAATAAAGTAATGGACAACTTTTCTGGCAAGTTCAGTTTGCTCAGTTACTCAATTTGTTTGGGTTTGTATTTGTGATGCAGATCACTCTGGTTCAAGTTTGATGAAGGACGGTTCACAAAAAGATAAAAGCAATGTATAAGATACAACTACACTCAAAAAAAAGTAACCGCAAAAGTTAAACTTTATGTAATTCATTTAGACGTCAATTTTCCATCCAATTCAATCACATAAATTCAACATAAAAGTTAACATTTGTTTAAACTCCTTCATATTCAGTTTACATGAATGAATTAAATGCATTTTATGTTTTTTATTGCCAAATTTCGCTCTTTACTGCAACAAATTAGGTATAGTTTATGTAATTTGATCAGGTTTGTTTCGAGTCCAGTAAATACCTGTTAAAACAGTATAATTCGTAACTATAGTAGTTATTTTATACGTTTTAAACAAAGTTTATTTAAATAGTTTGCTTTATTTCATACACGGGCAAGAATCTTTTTTTTTGAGTTTATGTGGTTGCAGTAGTGTTGTCACGATACTGGAATTATATACCAATCAGTACTGAAATTTTAAAAACATCCATTTCCGCCATTTGAGCACTACTGAGCAGGTTCTTAAACACCACTTATTTGCCCGTGTGTTCACATGCTCAACGGAAATGACTGTGATTGGCCATAAAGGTCATCAGTTCAGTGCTGTTTACTGAGTTTAACCACAGATACAGGGACACTGGAGCAAGTCACGTCGATCAGCTAGTTTGTCTAAGCTGACATACGAGCAATCCGCTGATGAATTAAACAACTTTAAAACGCTCCAGTGTCCCTGTATCTGTGGTAACACGCAGAAAACAGCAGTGAGTTCGGTGAACTGAAGACCTTCACGGCCAATCACAGTCATTTCTGTTGAGCACATGAACACAATGGCAAATCAGCTGTGTTTAAGAACATACTCCACAGTGCTCAAAGGTTCGTGGAAAATTAACGTTTTTAAAATTTCAGTACTGACTGGTATCGAATTCCAGTATCAGGACAACCCTATGTCGCAGTGTACATTTCTCTCACTTTTGCTTTTAACAACAGTCTGTTTTGGTTTGAAGATCTGAACGACAAACCCTTCTTTCTCGTGTATCTGAAACATACATCATACCCCAAGTAATGCATTTCAGATTCACAAAAATGTAGACAGTTTCTTCTAGTAATTCCAGTAGGCCTGGGCTGTATAATTCATAGCATTAGCAAAGGTGATTTTTTTTTTTTGCTATTGAAGACAAATGTGAAAATGAAGAGGTAGTGAACTTAGCTCAAATTTAAAACAGTGCTTTTCTTCTTTTTTTTTTACAATGGATGTCAGTGCTATCGATTTTCAACATTAGTCAATATATAAAGAGTTTTGATGCAAATGCTTCTAAATACCATTAGTTTTTTTTGTAAAATTAGCATTTTTCAGGCTCTTGTGTGTAGGCTTAATTATTATACTTTTATAGTGATGAATAAGTTCTTTTCATTGCCTTTAAAGTGAAATAACTGAACATAAACATGCGAGGCTGAAAAAAATGCTCATTTTAGGAGAAATTTTCAGATGGCTCTTAGAGGTTTTTGCCTCTGAACTCTTCATATATTCTTTTCTGTTTGACAGAAAAAAATCCATGAATAGTGATGTCCAAAAATACAAAAAAACATTTTTGGTGTACAGTACAAAACAAGGCTCAGAGTTTATTCAAGATTCATAAAATGCATTCTTTACGCATGAGCTATTTATTTATTTATTTTCATTTTGAATACTCAAAGTGCTACACATTCCAGTTTTGTCATTACATTGCTCAGCTCTTTGGAATGATTGCAGATATTATAAGGACTCTGTTTTACAGCTGAACGTAGGGTGACCCATCCCCTTTAAAGCTTCCTGTCTTGTTGGGCCTGTAAAGCTGTCGTCAGCCCTATGAGGAATGAAATACATTCTTATTTAATTGACAGATACCCAAAACAGCTGGCTGGCTGCTTTTCACAATATGGCATGTCTGCACACTTTTACTTCTTTATAGTTCAGTGTCTTGAATGTCACAGATGTGACCCTGTCTGCAATTGTAACCACACTGTTCTTTACACTCTTTTCTTCACGAATACTTTCCGCCCCATTTCACCTGTCTGTGACACACCCTCTTGCCACACACACACACACACACACACACACACAGGGATAAGTGCACCCATCGCCACAGTGGTCAATTCCCCTAGGACCGCAGCTTTTCTTTGTTATTTTAGATTATTGGATTTGCTTATTCTTGCATATCCTTTGTACATTCTATTGTCACTGCTTTCTATAAAATATCAAAGTGTAAAAAACCAAAGTTCTTACATTTAAAGGATAGTTAAACAGCTAAATTCACAAAAAGTTAAGAAGATTGTGTAGCTAAAACTGTAGCTGTGGGAATTGGCAATTGCCAGCAGCACTTTGAGAGTGGCATCTTTTGCACATGTTCACAACGTATATGTTCTAAACATGTTACAATTGTTTTTTTAATAGTCATAGGAAACTATGTAGACCACCAAAAAATTTTAAATTTGCTGTTAATTTACTCACACTGTACAAAATGATATGATCAATTAGTCAAGACAGCATATATTTTGAGTTCATTGTAAGTTATTAAACTAGGTTAATCATGTTGTAACTTAATTTTATAAGTTATGCAAGCTGTTTTAAGCCAGTTGAGCATAACAAAAGTTCAATGGACTAATAAAATTTATTTGATTCAGCTTATAAATTTAAGGCAACCAAGTTTTTTACAGTGCACCCTCAGGCCAAGAAATAAATTACTTATTTTCTTCAAAACAACATTAAAAAAAGAGCTACAATTTTTTTCTTTGTTGATTCATAAAATTCAATTCAGTGACTATTGTGACTTTGAGAATGGGATCTCTCATGCAGATTTATGTAAATTGTTTGGCCAATTTTATTTAGTACTTTATACGTTGCAATATTAAGGCTTATCAGTATGTTTTTTTTTTATTATTATTTATATAAACAACAAACCATATTTCTAGAGAGTAAAAAACATAAGCATAATTAAATTAATGATAAACAAACACTGATTGTTTAAAAAATGTTTTATACAGGCCACATGTACCATTTACATGATTAACAACAAAATACATATCACTGTAAAAAATAAAATGTAAAAAAATGTATTATATATATATATATTAAAACCTCAGCTCACATTTTAGTTTGCACACCTCATATATTATTATGGGACAGGAAGCGAGACCATCATGAAGAGACTCACTCAAGACTGTTTGCAGTGGATTAAATGTGCTGCATGTATGTTTTTGACACTTGTAAAGCATATAAATACTGTAAAACGTTTGCAGATATTAAGGAAACATGCTTAGTGAACACTAGTTCATCTAAAAACAAAGGTCAGTTATTCTCAATTGAAATGTGCATTTTTGTTTTTGTCTCTTCAGTCCTGGTTGCCTTGGCAGAAGGTACAGTATATTTTATTTTAGTCATGAATGTTGCCTTAATCTATACAGACACAACTGAAAATTGCTATCTCAATAGGACAGTAACAGCCTCCGAAATTAGATGCAGATTTAGAGTTATAGAAATCCACATGAGGTAGTTTTTAATTAGCAAATGAATACATTACAAATGGTAACATTAGCTGAGCAGCCTACTGTGTAAGGCTCGATTGTCAGCCATGCTCGCTCCTGTCATTGTCGGAGGGGTCAGGTAAAAAAAAAAAAACTTTTAGGCTCCAATATTTTGAATTTGGACTACAGTACCTAGTTCACTTTAAAGTCGCCAAGAAAAAAAGCATTTACTCTTCTTATTTTTATATTTATTTAGTAGTGCTTGTAATAAATTATGTTTCTGTGCACTTCATTATTTTGTAAAAATTAATTTTCCCTGATAATTTTTTATCAAAAACCACAACTGCCCACTCAAAATAACTTATCTTCACTTCTGGTCACATAGAATGCCTTTTGGGAGGGGGTATTGGGGCACGTCTCTTTCTGCCCTGCTTTCATTTATTCTTTAATCTTTCATTTTGTTAGGAATGCCCATCTTCCAACGATCCATTCAGTTCCCAGTGGACGAAATCATGCACTGCCCAACATTTTGGTCATTTCGGCACCTATTTAATTGGATATACATCATGATTTGGGAATAAAAGGATGATCTCTTAACTTTTGTTTTATGCCACCTTTAAAAGGTTGTTTTGTAGATTCTAAAAGTGCCATTTAACTTTCATTTTATGAATCACCAAGCATCACAGTTTCAGTAAAGTTTTTTGGAATGTTCTACTGAAGAAAAAAAGTCCCCAGCATCTTGGATGACCTGAGTATGAGTAAATTCACAGCAAATTTTAATTTTAATGCAAAATTAGATTTGACCTACAATCTTAAAAAGGCACCTTTATTCTCTGAAATGCTCTACAACAAACATGCCTCATCTCTCAAACTCTGCAAGTGTCTCACAGTACGTAATCCCTCCGAATGGTACCCGTATATTCATTTTCCCTGTCATATACACAATGACTCCAGTGGCACTGGAATCTGCTAATGGTTAATCATCTGCCCTGCCACACAGGGGTTTTGTGATCACGCTTGAGAACACTGGGGTGCTAATGGAAGAGAGGCCGGGCAGGCCTGACCCTGTCATTACCTTAATGTGGGCCTGGCCTCTCCCGCCTTGCCTCCTGCCACCATCAAATGAGCCTCACACATGCTAATGCCAGCCCTTTGATTGTTGCGCTAAATGAAAATTAATTGATTCTCATTCAAGTCTTTTGTCAGCTCCCTGTTTTCTCCACCATGTGCTCTTTCTTTTTAGACCTGGCCACTCAACAATACACACCGCTGCCTTCTCTCCAATGCATTCTCAAGCATGGAGATGTACTTGCCATTGCTATGCAGACCCCAGGGGCACAAAAGCGAGTGAGCCGAGCAAATGCAGCGTCTTGTCAGTTAGTTATGTATGTGTGTCGCCCTTTGGTTAGCAATGCCCTACCTGTAGGTTCTTCAGATTCCCTTTTTGTGTACGCTAACACGCTGTGAGTAATACAGTACTGGGTGACAGAATGTGAAACTCTGTGGGTTGGTCTTTTGGTACAATGCGTAGTCCATGGTGTCCTGATGGGACCACTTAATATGTAGAACAGTGAGACAAAAACGAATTCTGTTATGTCTATGAATCATTTGCGGTCACATTGTCAACAAACTGTTGTCAAGTATAAAGGATTCAAATTACGTTTTTGCACCAATAGAGCCGAAGCTTCTTTTACAAAAGTTCCTTGTGAGGCCTTTCTCAACTTTATATCCTAAGGTCTTGCCAAAATGAAGCGAAACATTCTCAACTAAATTTAAAACTTTAAAACGAACGAATATTTTTTCTTTACTTGTGATGTTGAACTAAAACTGAAGTCATTTATTTTCATTATATGTAAGTAAATGGGCTTTTTGGTCAACTTTATGCAGTGTTTAACAGAATTTGTTGTTAACCACTTAAGTTGTTAGAAATAAAGTTCAGTTTGTTGCATAATCTGATTATTTTGCTTCATAAATCATCAGTAACTACGTTTACATGGACATCAGTAATCAAATTATTTGCCTTAATCTAAATAAGACAATAATATGATTTGCTTTTTGAATGTTACTTTCATAATCCCAGTTTACATTATATAACACATAATTTGATTAACATCATTGCGTCACCACACTATCCAGGTTTTCTCAGGAGTTTCATGTAATTTCAGGTGTTTCATTTTTAATTTGTCGACTTTAACTGCAGTTCGGCACTTTCACTTTCATCCAGAAACATTTCATGCATGCCCCCCGTGACAAATGACATATTGCATGCAAGTATAAACTGCTGGAAGAGTTAATGAAATTTGATAACGCACGTCGTATGGGGGGAAAAAAACCCTCCACATTTCGCGATGCAGGTATCTGTGATCTTTCACTGACTCGGTAGGTGCATAGTGTCAAACAGCAGTGTGTGTACAGACTATCCTGTCGCAAAATGTGGCGAAAATCCTACACGATGGTTATAGTTTGATTAAGGTGTTTACATGTACGTACTGCACTTCAATAATGCGACTAAAATCAGCATACTCCACGTGTCAAAATTTGATTTCTGTTTAGATCGATTATGACCTTAATCTGTTTAAATAAATCAGAAATTGCTTATTGGTATCCATGTAAATGTAGTCAGTATTTCATCAGAAATCATAGTGCTAATTTTTATTATGCCAGTTTTTTTGACACCTTAACTACAAGTAGCCGCTCAATTTCATTTTATGAATCACCAAAGACTGTGAAAGAATGTTTAATGCTGAACAAAATAAGTTATCAACTTATATTATAAGCCATAAAGCACACTTTATTCCGTGTATTCACTTCCTGCTTCGCTACTGTTCGGACGTCTTTGCCTACTGCTCCGCTCTCTGCTCACTTGCTTTTATATCTTAAACCCTAATTTTAACTTGAGCCTATCAGCACAGTGCTCAAACGACACAGCTTGAAGATCAGCATCGATTCTACAAACTTTCTGGAATATAGCTTTACTAACAAGAGGGGAATTATCGTCTAAACAATCCTCCCGCCACCAGCTATCAGCTGCTCACATTCCTGAGACGGGAAAACACGGCTGTGAAAATGCCTCTGGATCGGATTAATTCAGATTCTCACTGCTGTACAAACTGCCACAAACTTCTACAAAAGATTGCAGTTCTTGAAACAAAGTTACTTGCGATCCAACCAGAACTGCAGCGTCATTGTGGACGCTCACAGCAAATAGCCGGTGAGTCCCATAAATCTATTCCTACCACTATTTCGAGCACTGAAAAACAGATTAAAGCTGTTGAAAATGAGCATTGGCATAAACAAGGTGCGAGACCAAAGGGTACTCGTGGGGTCAGATCATATGCTGCCGCATTAGCGTCCTCTACCCCAAATACAGCTCGGACTCAAATACAGCTTGAGAACAGATATGAAGTACTGAGTAATATGGGTGAAGAATCCCCAAATGCAGTCAGACAGAGATCGCATGACTCAGCAGCTAACTCTGCATGGAACAGAGGCTCAAGGCCGACTAGACAGCGGCATTCTGCTCCGATCGCACCTGAGATAAGAACACTAGTTGTAGGAGATTCAATAATCAGGAATTTTAGGAGCAAATCTACAATGACATACTGCTTCCCTCATGCAACAGTTTCTGATGTAAACAAAGAACTTAAGGAAATTCTGAAAAAGCACAAGACTGCAAAACGGATTATCATCCATGTGGGGAAGAATGATATTCGAAAGGAACAGTCAGAACTGCTCAAGAGAGATTTCTGTGAGCTCTTGGAAACAGTTGAAAGAGTGAAAATTCAGCCGTTCATCAGTGGGCCACTCCCTGCAAGAGGGACAAACATGTTTTCACGGCTGCTTGGTCTAAATGTATGGCTGCAGAAAGCATGTAACAGGAAAGGACTGAATTTTATTGACAACTTCAATCTCTTCTGGAACCAAAGACAACTGTTGACATCAGACGGCCTTCACCCAAACAAACTTGGTGCAAAGGTGCTAAAGGACAATATCTTCTTCTCCCTCCATCATCCATCAGCTGTATGTGCCACTGACCTCAATCCAAATGGCACATACACACCTAGCATCTGTCCGGATGACCACAGGACCTCAAATCAGCTCCCGAGTGGACTTGGGGTTGACGCATCACCCAAGGACAGTGATAACACCACGCAGCCAAAACACCCACTGTTGATAGAGACACTATCGCTGGCCCTCTGCTCAACACAGACAGACTGTGACGCATCAGAACAGCATCATGTCTCGTCACTAAAAACTGATCCTCAGGAAAACACCCAGGAAAACATATTTCAGCACCCAGAATCTCCAGAGCCACAGCCTCTGTCGCCAGACACGTTCCCATTATCACCTTGCTCGCCTCTCTTGGGTTTCTCAAAAAAGATGGAGGAACTGGTGCATGCTGGAACTAAACTTTCACACTCCATCGCCGCAAGCCCCCAGTTACCAACCAAAAAGCGGCCTGCTCCACAACCACCTCTGAGCCCACCTGGAAGAGCCCTCCGACATTTGCCCCACCGCCAGGGCCCAAACAACAACGCACCATCTTCAGCTGGTGAACAAAACTGCTCTCCATGATGTGTCTCGGGTGCCTGCTTAGATAACAGTGTCTTTATCAGATGTTTACAGAACAAGCAGGAACCCAGTGTGCCTGTAGCTTTCTCTACACATATATGTGTTGTATTACGTGACAGAAAACCGAAGACTTTTTCAGGCCGTATAGCAAATCACTCAAATCTTGTGTCTATTAAATATAAATCTGAGACTACTGTAGCAGAAACAGCTAAAACTGTTAAGTTAGCACTTTTAAACATCCGATCACTCAACAATAAGTCACTTTTAGTCAATGATTTTATCAGCTCAAATTGCCTTGATTTTATGCTTTTAAATGAAACTTGGCTAGATGACAGCTGTAGTGCAGCAGTTCTGAATGAAACAGCTCCTTTAAACTTTGACTTTTTGAGTGTTTGCAGAGCCAATAGGAGAGGTGGAGGCATTGCTGCCCTGTTTAAAGATGTCTATGAGTGTAAACAAGTGTCATTTGGTGACTTTTTGTCTTTTGAATATCTGAGTATAGCACTAAAAGGTGCTCCACGTATCTTACTGATCATTATCTACAGACCTCCAAAATATTCTCCAGCTTTTATTGATGATTTTACAGAGCTGTTATCAATAGTAACCTCTGAATTTGACTATTTTACCATTGCTGGGGATTTTAATATTCACATTGATAATCCAGAAATCAATGCTGTAAAAGAACTGATGACTGTTTTGAACACTTTTGATCTGACTCAGCATGTTCAAGAACCCACACACAATCGTGGACACACTCTTGATCTACTTATAACTAAGGGTTTACACATTTCATCAACTGTTGTTAAGGATGTTGCACTATCTGATCATTTCTGTATTTTCTTTGATATATTGATCACTCCAGCTATTAAAGACAGATCTGTCTCTGTCAGAAAGAGATGCATAAATGAGAACACTAATGAGCAGTTTATGAAGGCCATATCGCTAGCACCAAGTATATCTGCAGACTCTGTTGATTCTCTCCTTGATTTGTTTAATTCTAAAGTTAAGAATGTCATAGATGACATTGCTCCTGTTAAAGCCAAGAATATAACTAGCAGCCAAAGGGGATCTTGGACGAAGTCCCCAAAATTAAAAATGACGAAAAGACAGTGCAGAAAAGCTGAGCGTATGTGGAGAAAGACGAAACTAGTAGTCCATTATAATATCTATAAAGACAGTCTTCGTGCTTTTAATATGGAACTAAAAACTGCTAGGCAGACTTTCTTTTCAAGCCTTATAAACAGCAACGTAAACAATGCTCGTAAACTCTTTGCAACGATAGAGAAACTCACAACCCCCCCCAGTCGGATTCCCAGTGAGCTACTCTCTGAAAGCAAATGTAATGAGTTTGCTCATTTCTTTACTGACAAGATCAATAATATCAGAAAGGCAATCAGCTCATCCAATCAGCCAAGTTGTGTCGACGTCAGACTAGCTCAACCACAACTTAAGAAATCAGACATTATGTCCGATTTCATGGCAATTAATGGCAAAATCTTAGAAGAGATCGTGCAAATTATGAAAACATCAACCTGCAGTCTCGACACGCTCCCCACATCATTCTTTAAAACGGTGTTGACCTGCTTAGAAATGGATCTTCTAAAAGTGGTAAATGCTTCACTTCTCTCAGGGATTTTTCCTAACTCACTTAAAACTGCAGTTGTTAAACCCCTCTTGAAGAAGAGCAACCTGGATAACACTATATTGAGCAATTACAGGCCCATCTCAAATCTCCCTTTCATTGGCAAAATCATTGAAAAAGTTGTTTTTAACCAGGTTAACAAGTTCTTAAACTTCAAGGGGTGTTTAGACAATTATCAATCTGGTTTCAGACCACATCACAGTACAGAGAGCGCCCTTATAAAGATAATCAATGACATCCGCCTAAATACAGATTCAGGCAAACTAACAGTGCTGGTACTGCTCGATCTCAGTGCCGCATTTGACACTGTCGATCACAGCATACTTCTGGATAGGCTGGAAAACTGGGTTGGGCTGTCTGGGACGGTCCTCAAATGGTTCAGATCTTACCTTGAAGGAAGAGGTTACTATGTCAGTATAGGTGACCATAGGTCAGGGTGGACACCCATGACATGTGGAGTCCCACAAGGCTCGATTCTGGCACCACTCCTGTTCAACCTTTATATGCTCCCTCTGAGCCAAATAATGAGAAAGAACCAAATCTCCTACCACAGCTATGCTGATGACACTCAGATCTACCTAGCCTTACTGCCTAATGACTACAGCCCCATTGACACCCTCTGCCAATGCATTGATGAAATTAACAATTGGATGTGCCAAAACTTTCTTCAGTTAAACAAAGAGAAAACTGAAGTCATTGCGTTTGGGAACAGAGATGAGGTTCTCAAGGTGAATGCGTACCTTGGCTCTAAGGGTCAAACAACAAAACATAAGGTCAAGAATCTTGGTGTGACTCTGGAGTCAGATCTGAGTTTCAATAGTCATATCAAAGCAGTTAGTAAATCAGCATACTATCATCTCAAAAACATTGCAAGAATTAGATGCTTTGTTTCCAGTGAAGACTTAGAGAAACTTGTTCATGCTTTTATCAGCAGCAGGGTGGATTACTGTAATGGCCTCCTCACTGGCCTTCCCAAAAAGACAGTCAGACAGTTGCAGCTCATCCAGAACGCTGCGGCCAGAATTCTGACCAGAACCAGGAAATCAGAGCACATCACACCTGTCCTCAGGTCTTTACACTGGCTCCCAGTCACATTTAGAATAGATTTTAAAGTATTATTACTGGTCTATAAATCACTAAATGGCCTAGGACCTCAATACATTACAGATATGCTCACTGAATACAAACCTAACAGATCACTCAGATCTTTAGGATCAAATAGATTAGAAATCCCAAGAGTTCAGTCAAAGCAGGGTGAATCGGCTTTCAGCTACTACGCCCCTCGTTGCTGGAATCAGCTTCCAGAAATGATCAGATGTGCTCCAACATTAGGCACATTCAAATCAAGACTGAAAACACATCTGTTTAGCTGTGCCTTTACTGAATGAGCACTGTGCTACGTCCGACTACTATGTTTTTCTCTTCTTTTTAATTCTTTTATAACACATTTTATCAGCTTTTATTTTATTTTTATTCTTACCATTTTTATGTTTGTTTTTATTTCTCTTATAATTGTTTCTTTTATTCCTGTTTATGTAAAGCACTTTGAATTGCCACTGTGTATGAAATGTGCTATATAAATAAACTTGCCTTGCCTTGCCTTGCCTATTCTCTTACAAGAACATATGCCTCTTTAAAAAACATTTATGAGTGATCATCACCTCACTATTGACAAAAAACATTGATTTAGTTTACAAATTGAATTGATTCAATCTTTAGTTTGTTCTGTCAAAGAGCTTCGACATGAATTCAGAAGGCTTGAAATTTGATGTTAGAATCTTCATATAAACATTGATGGCGGTGTTGCCAATTGACAAAGGAGTGAACAGAATGGTGCCCTCTTGATGTTCAGACAGGTTTGAATGAAGCTAAGCGTATGTGAGTGACTCAGTGTTCAGTTTGCACAATCTGTTCCATTCCTACTCCAACTGTATCCTTTCCTTACACACATTTTGTCCCCAGACCATTTAACCCCAAACATCCAGTGGCCTCGTGCTTTGCTGCGCTTCTAATGGACTGTGATAAATTAATGTGCTGCAGATACACAGAGGAAAGAATCTCCTCAGTCTCTTCGCATTGTCCCTCCAGCCTGTTTGTTTGTCGATCGATTGCCTTCCATTTTCCCCATGATTAACCAACCCTCCCCTGCTCTCCTCTTCTATTCTTTTGCAAGGCGAGCGAACAAAATGGAGGACTGGTGAAACATTAACCAGGTTTGTGCTGGCTGACACTGATGGAATGGGACAGGAGTGTGATGGTCCTGTTGTCCGGTCTGTGGACGGATTGTCCTCAGCTCTGACTCAGTTGTCTGAGGTCAGCTCAAAGGTCAGCGTGGGCGTAACGCTGAGATCAATTTAAGGATGGGAATGGAGAAAAGTCACCAAAATGGCCTTTGATTTATAAAGCTGGTGGCAGCTCAAAACCTGTTACATGTATAGGCAAGCTTGAGCCACAGAATACGCAGTAAAATGTTTCGAGGAAGAGGTGCTCTTGCTGTACTACTATGGGACTATCGCTCTCCATCTTTTAGATGAGCGACATAAGAGTGAAGTAGGTATGAATGCCAATAAAATGAGCGGCATTCGCAGGGCCATCATTCATGAGTGAGGGCTCCATGCCTCTGCAAGCTTGCTCCCAGCTCCCCACACTCGTCGCCATTGTGACACTCTGGCAGAGAGAATCTTCTATAGTGGTCGGAATCAATTCATTGGCCTGACAACACAGTACCAAACCAGGCTGCAGTTTGCACAGAGAAACCCCCATGAAACAGCCCTGGCCCCATCTGTCAGGGCCTCTGAGGCACATTGTGCCTGTGTGAATGTGCATGGGAGGGAAAGAGGAGGTTAATCAAGGTTTGGATGAGGAGGAGGAGGGGGGAGAGAGTGTGTGACTGAATGTGTGGGAGGGGTGCATGACCATTATGCTGATCTGCCTGTTTTGCTGCTATTCAGAGCCATTAGAAGAATACATTCTTTGGCACTCCTTTGGCTCAGGCAGTGTTCTGTCACCTATGCTGCCCATTTTTCAGCAGCAAGGGTGGTCACAGGGCAGTGGATTGTGGGAATCAGGTTAATTAGAGAGGCCGGGGCGTTCGCTGATGGAGGGGCGTTTTAAGATAATCGAGCAGACCCTTGGCCTGACCCGCTCCTTGTTTAACCAGCCCCGTTGTGATGTTCCCGACAGATCTGTTCTTATGAGGACCTCTTCCTGCTGGCGATCCCTGGCGTACCTTTCATCCGGTCTTGCATTGGTCTTTGCGCACCTGCAAAGTCCCGGCCTCTGCTTGTTTTCTTGTTTTGTTCCCCGTCATTGATAACACATAAAAGGCCGACAAAGCCTCGCGACTATGCGTTTTCCTCCTAATTAGAATTCCTCCTTTCAGCGGCAAACCACGCCGAAAGAATCGCTCTTGTTCATTTCTCATTCCTGAACCTGAACCACCTCGCTCCGACGGTGTCGGACTGAGGTTCATGTTGGCTCTGCTGTACAATGGGATAAGTGCTGACCCCTAACCCTCTGGTTGACCTGCTCCATTGCGAGGGTTAGGGAGCGGTGCAGATGTGGGTAAACTTCCAGAGATCTGGAGAATGCTGCACACTTGTTAAATGGCTGTTTTTTCCCTCGTTATTTAAAGAAAACTCCAAAGAGAAGTGGAAGATGGTTCTAATTAGAATGTACAAAGGCTATGCCAAGAGGACAGATATATTCAGCCGATTGGAGCTGCCTGCACTAATTAGCAGCCTCAATGAATGAAGAGTATCAAAGGATGTCTAAAAAAAGAAAACAGTGCATAACTTAATTAGCAGGGATCATCGCCTAACAAAATCAAGGCTAAAATAACAGTTCAAACTGAGTACAAAAAGAGCGTGCTTTATTTCCTCATAGTTGCAGGAACGGCACAGAAATATTATTAGTTGAAATAACCATGTAATATACAGTTGTGTATTCTGGATCATTTCAGACATTTTTTTCTGGTCTTGGAATTTTTAATGTAGGTGTAAGAAGACATGTATTGGCATTCCACTTTCTTTCACAGCAGCACTTAAATGCTACCAGAAGGTGGCAATCTAGACCACATCTTTCCTAATTTTGGTGTAGATCCAGTCATTCCTAAACTTGACTGTACGTACCCAACTATGTACATGAGTAAGGATGATTTAGATCTTTTTAAACTTTAATATAAAAATACCATCATTTTTATTAAAAAGGTGCAAATTTTTCAACTATTTTTTTTTAGACAACATAATACCAGTGTTTTAACTTTAAAATTTAGAAATCAATACTTGGTGGAATGACTCTAATGATTGACTCATTTACATTTGGTGTACATGACAGTATTTATATTTAAAATTTGGAAGAAGTTATCAGACCTTTATAGAATAAAACATGTATTTTACATGTAACATTTTATTCAAAACCATCAATACTCGGAAAGATCCAGTAAACGCGTCCAGTAATGGTTTTCAGGAGCATTTATTATTTTATTTTCTTGTTTCTTGGGTTGTCAGTCTGTTTTGTCTTTTAGAATTTTCTGCTCATTTTATTTTTGTAATTGCAAACCTATTTCATTTATGAATTTACTTGTTGAAATTATATTTTGCATTGTTTTCAGGACATCTAATACTGTGCTTTTAAGACTCTAATCAGAAAATCTAGATAAACAGCTATGAAACTTGTTAAAACTTTAACTGTATTTACAAATGACAATTTCTCTAAAGAAGGCATTTTTAAAATTCTTTTGGGTTCCATGTGAGAATATAAGCTCTTTGAACCAACAAGAAAATTAGTAAATGGTGAATTTTGGATTAACCTAAAACATAGTATGTTTGCACTGCAGAAAACCATGGTAATCAGGTGGATTTTATTAACAAATATGCCTGTTTTTACACACATGGCACCCATAAATTTGGGCAGATTCAAGTTGTATATTAGTTTGCATTGAAATGCATATCTCTGGAATCTTGCATTCGCAGATAATTCCAAGTGAAGTGCATGAATGTGTCTGCCTTCAGCCTGTCATTGAAAAAGCTATTACAATATTACCAAATTGAAAGCCCTGTTTCATTCAGGCTGGTCAGTAATGATGCAGACATTCATGCAGAGAAAGTGGCCACATCTGAGACAATGCCTGGGAAAGCTAATAACATACCATTTAAATCAACCAAATGGGACAGGAGGAGTCTCCCTTTAAACCTTCTCCATGTCCACCTCTCAAAAATGTGGAGGTGTCTGCCTGAGCAGCCCGATCCCGGGGTGTCAGACGGAGATACGGAGAGCTCTACGGCCCGGGAATGAGACCCCTTTCATTTTTCCATCCTATCGGCATCATAAATGTCCTGTTTCCTATTGTGTGGGAACTCATCTCGGACATTGTTCCTGTGGATGCGGACACTGGTAGCCAATAAGTGGAACATGGTGTCCCATGGGGCAGGAGTCTAGCATTCCTGGCATTTCCAGTCGTCTGTCCTGCATCAGACATGAAGGACTGGTGTACTCATCACTGATTGTGTCGGGATGTTTCTTCTGGCGTGAAAGCACATGTGCGACCTTCATTGGAATGTCATTGTTGTTCCTGACCTGTTCCCTTAGCCATTCTTTTTATATCATGTTGCGGGTCAATTTGACCCATACCACAAGACTCAGAGTCAGAAAGACCTCTTAGCATAGGCCATGTTTCCACCTGACATTAACATGAATTTTCAGTAATCAGAATAAGAATTGGTCCGTTGAGATGTTTCAAGTTTCACGTCGACTGACCAAAGTGCTTTACAATATCTCCCCATGTTCGTGTGGGTTTCCTCTGGCTGCTCCTGTTTTCCCCACAGTCCAAAGACATGTGCTATAGGTGAATTAGGTAGGCTAAATTGTCCGTGTATGTGTGTGAATGAGAGTGTATGGGTATTTCCCAGTGATGGGTTGCAGCTGGAAGGGCATCCGATGCGTAAAACAAATGCAAATAAATTAGTTAAGTTTTAATAAGTTTTTACTTTCTATTATTTTTTCCATCTTATGCACATTAAATATAGTAAGAATGGACACTCTGGTGTGCATACTTAAAGTGATAGTTCATCCAAAACTGAAACTTCCCTCATCGTTTACTCACACTCAAGTGATTCTAAACTTTTAGGCTTTTTTATTCTGTTGAACACAAAAGAAGATCTGAGGAATGTTGGGAAAAAGCAGGCATTGCAGGAAAAATAGCAGCATAGCATCAATAGTGTGAAACAATACTATGGAAATCAAGGTCAGTTTTGCCGCCACAATTTCCATTATATCTTCGTTTGTATTCAAGAGAGAATTTTTAACTGGTTTAGAACACATGGAAGATGAGTAAATGATGACAGAATTGGTATTTTTTGGGTAAACTATCATAGTTTCAGCTTGTTATGACTTTTATCAGAGACATTTCTGGCTTTAAAAGATGACCATAAAATTGGAGTAATGAGGATTGTCATCAATAATATAGCACAGTATTTAAATACAATGCATCAGAGCATCTTGCTTTTTGAAGAGATACTCCATCCAAAATCACATGCAAATTCCAAGAGTTTTAGTTCATATAAAGCAAGGGAGATCTTTCCAAATGATGAAATGGGAATCTAATCTCTCTTACTTTTTTGTTTAAGTACAATTTAAAGCTATATTTTTTACCAGATGCTTGCATCACTCACTGTCAGTACTTCCTCTTAAGTGTATACAGTGCCTACAGAAAACCATCATACCCTGTGAAAATCTACATTGTAAGTGCTTTAAGTACTTTTACATCCCTGCTATTTAAATGCATTCAATCACATGGTCACCCACACGGAAAGAACCTATATGAACATATATGTTTTAATATAGGTTTTAAATGTAGGTTTTACATATATATGACATATATAAAAGTGGTTGTTTTCCTATATTTTATGTATATATGTACATATAGGTAACATACTGTATATGCGTAAATATGCCACATATAGGCAAAATTGAGGTCCATATATGGCCTGTATATGCACAAATATGGACCTCAATTTTGCCTATATGTGGCAAATATACGTATATACAGTATGCAGCGAATATATTATCATATATGTGCATATTTACAGCATATACTGTAGGTTTTATATATGTGAATATATCCTCATAAAGGTTCTTTTCATGTGGGCACTGACTCTACAAAAGCAATCCAATGGATTTATCATTTGCATGCCTTCAGAAGTGATCAAAATTGGACAAACTTGAAAGTATTTTCAATTTGTTTACACCAGTATTTATTAGATTGCAGAAAACTCATCTTAATAATACCCGGTACAAATATGGTGTTTTTCATTGTTTTTGTTTTTTTATTAAATTGTGACAATTTGTCATTTTAGGTCATGAACAAGAATGCAGTGTCATTGAAGGTGCATAAAAATCTGTATTTTTCAATTATGACTGCCCACACAATGGATTGTATTATTTAAAGAATACATGTAAACAAGAACAACAAAAAAACTAAACTAAACACAACAAAAATGACAATAATTGTGCCATTTCTGTAAAAACTTTACCCAGAATTCGAACATAAAACAAGGCTTAAATATCATCTAAAATGTGTCTTATTGTAACACGTTTTTGTCAAAAATCACTCCAGAAGACACATCGCATTGCATGCTCTGATTTGCCCCTTCTCGATTTTCCACGAATTCGGTAAATATTGTTGCTAGCATGGTGTAAACATTGTGAAAGGAATGTAGGGGCAATGTTTCAATTGACAGCTGCTTGTCATGGCGGGTATTTTCTGCAGGTGAAGAATTCATGCTGTACAGTGAGAGATGGGTTCTCACAGCCTGTGTTTGCTGTTTGGCTGGTGTGAACTCTGCTCACAGTGTTCTGATGCCCTATAGGGTCATGGTGAGATCAGCCCTTCCTCACACACTCTCTAACAGTCTCTCTTTCTCTTCCTCCGTTTCCCACACACACACATAACCGAGGTGTATTATTGTGTGAATCATGCAGATTATATGTTATTTAGTGTGCACGTGGTGGTTTTGAAGCTGTAGAGTCTTCTTGTGTGTTCAGGTGCACTAACGTCAGAGCAAATATGTAATAATAATGTATATATGAAAATGGTATCAGACCTTTGGCTATTCATGTTTTACTTTCTGTTTATCCTGACATGGGAAAGTGATGTGGATGTGTAATTATTATAGTCTGACAATATTTTATAGTTTTCCCCCTTATTTCTTCAATTTTAAAGTAGGAGAAATACATTTTCCCATTTTTAGTCATGTTATGGGTTAACAATCATGACAACTGCATTTGATCCACGTGTGATTGATTTATGTTTGCTTTTTACTAGTCGTAGTCATGTAATTATGGTAATCTCAAAAACGTGTTAGCACACCTATACATACACACTAAAATCTATCAAAATATGTGTGAAATATAGACCAACAATTTTTTTAGACTGTAGGATTCAACGCCAAGTATTTCTTCAATTGGGCCAGTGGTTCAGATTTTTCCTTGCCCTGCCAAAATTTTGCCCCTCCAAAGAAAAAAAGAAGTTAATAGCTATTTTTTAGCCACACACATATACATATATGTGTGTATTTATTTATATATATATATATATATATATATATATATATATATATATATATATATATATATATATATATATATATATATATATATATATATATATAAAATTAAAATTATAAGCGGAAATGTTGATCTTTCTTTTGAGGTGTCAGTGCAGAAATGAACAAAACAATAGGCCTAATACAAAATATTATAAGATTAAAATATAGAAAAAATATCAGATGGTAATTTCTGTCAATTTTCCTAATGGATAAACAGCACAGTAATATTTCATCATGCTTTCACTTTCGTATTCGACATAAAAAGCACATTTGCTGGTAAGAATGATATCCCGCCCTACTCAATTCTCTCATATAGCCGTATATGGCTATTACACAACCATAATACACTGTGATATAGCCTGGTTCATTAGTTTGTTGGATCGTTTTGCTTTCTCACTACAACCGATCCGCTCTAGAGTTCGTTTCAATCGAGCCGAGACCCTCTCATTCAGGCGATCTCTGACCCATTGTTTTGGCACAGATTCGAGCACAATTGCGGGATTCACAAATGCCAAACGAACCACGTTAACTGGCCAAACGAGACAGCTTAAAAAACAAACGTCTAGGTGTGAAAGCACCCAAAGACTATATTTTAAGACTTACAACTTTAGTGACAAGGCAGCACTGGCCCGATCGGGCCAGCAGCGATCCTGTCTATGTCCCAAACGTCTCGTACGCTGGCCCCAGGTCATCGGGCAGTTCTTATTGTCTAGCCCTGGACTGGTAAATTACCATTAAGATTACCATATGACATTTCCAAATATATGTAACAATCAGTCCTGACTATTTTCCAGTTCAAAATGTTAAAAATAAATTGTATGAGACTCAATTTGTTAAATGTGTGTGAAATGATGAAGAGGATTAGCATAATGAACTTGTAAAAAAAAAGGGCAGAATTTGAGGTAACAAGTCTGATTTGAGCCAATGATAAAGCTGCGTATATACAGTAAGTGAAGCTGCTGTTAATTGTTTTTAAACATGCGCCACACAAACATCAGACAGTTTCTTTTTTGTGTTCAGCAGAAAAGAGAAACTCAAGCAGTTAAGGGTGAATAAATGAATAAAACATTTTTACATTTGGGTGAACTATCCAATTAAAGTCGGCATGAAACGGAAGTTAAGATTGTCTTTTTTTTCTCTATCGTGACATACATCAACTTTAATAACTCAAATAAAAATGCGGTGCATGATTTCCTTCATTGCATAGGAACTGATTGGATCGTTGGAAGATGGGCATTGCAAACAAAATGAAAAATGACTGACGAATGGATGAAGGCAGAGCAGAAAGAGACACGCCCTGATAGCCCCGCCCGAAAGGCATTCCATGTGACCAGAAGTGAAAAAAGTCATTTCAAGGGAGGAGAGATGTAAAGTCTAGATCAGATACGCGGCCGGCTGGAAGCGCAATATGCACATTAAAAAGGAAGCATATTTTAATAACACTGTATAACAATAATTAATATTTTTACAGTACTGTGGCGGTTGGGTTTAGGGTTGGGGTGGGAGTAGGTGTTAAAAAATACTATTTATTGGGTAATTTAATAGATAACATAAATAATACTCTGTACAACAACTGTTTTTACGTTACTGTGATGGTTGGGTTTAGGGTTGGGGTGGGGGTAGACGTTAATAAAAAACAATAAATGGGAAATTTAATAAATAATAGAAATAATTCTCATTAACTTCTGGCCGCAAATGTATCCAATCTAGCAACAACTGAGGAGAGATGGTTTCGATATGTGATTAAAGGATTTGTAATATTTAAATAAAGTTTTTTATTTGTTATTATTAGTATTGTTAGTTTTTAGGATATCTATAAGTTAGTGTGCTCCAAAACCGTGACAAAATTGATGTTTAGAAGATAGAGAACTGATATAAACATGTAAGGCTTGTAATCACTTCCGCCTGATTGGATCAATGTTTTTTTCATATCACCTCATGTCACTTCATGTCAAAATTCTTCACCTGCTACAACTACATCAGCTCTGAAACAGCAGATGTATAGATAAGAGTTGTGGTGTGTTACAGAGTAACCAAAGGCCATGAAAGCACGCTAGGGACCTGACGCGCCGCTCAAGCACAGGAATCTCCCAAATCACTCATGCAGCAGGAGGTAAGCAGCACATTATTGGTTTCACACTCTTTCCCAGGAAGGTAGGCAGGTCTCCTACCCTTTACTTTAATATACTCAACAACAGGGACCTAAGCCAACCACCGTAGTGTACTCTCTTCTTTTTAATTAAATATGCTCATGCTGACAGTGAAGACCTTTGCACCCTTTTTTTAATCAATATTTTTCAGCATTTGTGTGTGTGTGTGCGTGTGTGTGTTTTGGCAACAGCTGCTGTGGGAGATGTCATTATGTCTTTTAGAGGTTATAAAATCCACAATAAAATCTTCAAAACTGTAGATCAGTCAATTTATTATTTATTTGTTTATTTATTTTATTTTTTTGTTCCTTGCCCTTTAAATCCAGCGTGTATGAGAAGCAGTCTTTCTCTTTTTTGCCCAGTGTCCCGAAGGAAATGATTACCCGGGATGATTTAGGCTTAGTCAGACGTTTGACTGAGCGCAATTAGGAGTGGAGCCGCTAGAAGCCTGAAAACCTGCTGTGCTCTGGAACTAATGTTAAAGCGCACACTGTTATAGCAATTCAGACATTAGACACTCTCACCAGCATCTTCCAGCAATATCAGTAAGCCCTGAGAGACCTGCACAGCTCCCTGCATGAGATGTAGGCACAGTAAACTAGGGCAGAAACATGTCATTTGAATACTTGTACCTCATGTTACTGAAGATAGACAGACAGACAGACAGACAGACAGACAGATAGATAGATAGATAGATAGATAGATAGATAGATAGATAGATAGATAGATAGATAGATAGATAGATAGATAGATAGAAAAAATATATAAAATAGCAAACATTTTAAAAAACACTACTGTTTTATATGTGATGACTATTTTTATTTTATTGCCATATATTTTTATTGATTTAGTTTTCATATTAATTTTATTTATAATTTTAATATTCTAATTGAATATACTTAAATTGTTTTACTTTTTTTCTTTAATGATTTTAGCTTTTTATTTTATTTATTTATTATTTTAAGAAACATTTTTTTTAGTTTTAGTTACTATATAATTACTCTGCACTGCATTTATTTATTTGTTTGTTTGATTGAGGTTTCTTTGCTATTATTGGCAAAAAAACATAGTATAAAATTTTTTTTATAATAACTTTTAAAAGAGCTAGACTCCTTTATTTGTGATAACTATTGTAGTTTTTTATTACCATATATTTTTATATTTAGATTTCTTATCAATTTTAATTATAGTTTTAATATTTTATTTGGATATAGTTAAATCATTTTATGAATTTATAGAACAAGACACCCTTATTTGTGATGACTATTGTAGTTTTTCTTACCATATATTTTTATATATTTAGTTTTTATATTAATTTTAGATGTAGTTTTAATATTTTATTTGGTTATAGTTAAACAGTTTTTTTTTTAAATGTGTTTTAATTTATTAATTTATTTTATTTATTTATTTATTTATTAGTTTAAGAACCAAGAATGTTTTTTTGTTTTAGTTTATGTTACTATGTAATAACCCTGCACTGCATTTATTTGTTTGCTTAATTGAAGTTTTATTGGCACAAAACTTAGAATAAAAAAAATGTTATAAATACTTTGAAAAGAACAAGACACCTTTATTTGTGATGACGATTGTAGTTTTTTTATTACATATATTTTTATATATTTTGTTTTTATATTAATTTAATTCTAGTTTTAATATTTTAATTGGATATAGTTAAATCATTTCAGTCATTTGTTGTTGTTGTTTTGATTTAAGCTTGTTATTTATTTATTTTATTTTATTTATTTGTTTATTATTTTTAGAAATATTTATTTTTGCTTTAGTTTTAGTTACTATATAATGACCCTGCACTGCATATATTTATTTATTTCTTCATTTGATTTATGTTTGTTTACTGTTATTGGCACAAAGCATAATAAAAAAATATTAGTGATAACTTTAAAAAGAGCAAGACACCTTTATGTATCTTGTATTAGCACATAAATAAACAAATAAATACTAACAATTAAAAAAAAACATTTGAAACCAATAAACTCATAAACAGATAGGAAATTCTCGTTATTTAAAGATTATTAGCTTTAATCTAGCAAAAGGAGCATGAAGTCTCAATCACCCAGAAGGCTTCTTCAGCCGTTTGAAACAATGGAGGAATTCACTGAACTAGAGATGACCCATTGAGACAGAGCCATTGAGCCTGAAGACCTATTGATCCAAACTGTTTTAAAAGCTTAAAAAAATAGCAGCACTTCAGGTATGTCTCAGAATGCCACATAGCATGTGTGTATGCAAATGAGTGATGTCAGTGGGATTTTTGATGGAGCACTTTGTCCCCCACTGGGCCATGGCAGGTGCCTGAAGGTAAATTCGGCTAAATTCCTTTGAACTGTTGGCTAAGCTGCATAAGAGGGCTTTCCTCTCATTACAATTTTGATTAGCGTAGCTTTTCTGCTAACAAACAGTTATATATATATAAAGTACAAATCAAAACACATTCATTTTTGGGTTTAACTTGTGACCAAACATATAAGGAAAGCAAAGGTTAAGGTTCGTTTTGAAGGATTGCTTATCGCTAATCTCTGTTAGCTAGCTTTGCTGGTAAAATTATGATGACCGAATGTTAAATACATATAAGGTCATATCAAAACACATTTATTTTAGTCTCTAACTTACCGACTAATCGTTTTTTGAAAGCTACAGCTCTGTCCATGAGCTACATTTTAAAAGATTATTTATTGCTAATCCATGTTAGGTATCTTTTCTGTTAAAACCCCAATCACTGAATGTTAAAATATAAAGTCTAAATCAATACACATTAATTTTAGTCTAACTTATTTATAAAAAAAAAACATTAAGAAAGCTACAGTTCTGTCCATACAGGGCTTAATTTTCAAGTATTATCTAATGCTAATAGCCTTTCTGTTAAAATCGTGATAACTGAAAAGTCCAAATTAAAACACGTTGATTTTAGTGTCTAAATTAATGATTGAACATCTTAAGAAAGCTTGAGTTCTGTCCATGCAGCCTATATTTTAAAGGATTATTTACTGCTAATCTGTGTTAGCTAGTCATTGTGCTGATGTCTCAGTGGGCAAAGGCTAGGAAAGCACACGGCCCTGAGGTGTCGATGGGGAACTTCACCTGAGGCCGTGCTTAGTCATCAAACAGCGGAGAGCTTGATGAGCTCCTCTAAATGAAGCATTGTTTCCTCCCCGCTGTTACTTTCAATTCCAATCTGTCATCATGCAGTTAGTGAGGAGGAGAGAGTGTGGAGCTGCTGTTAGCGTCTGTTCATAATAAAGTGAGGCAGTGTTTCATGTTTGAGAGGTTAACTAAGGCAGAACCTGATAATAAGCACTGATTTAGAGTACAGTAGGTAGAAAAGAGACTCTATGAACTGTTTTTATTAAATGGGGGGAAGTGGATAGTTGTGTAAACAGTACATTTTGCAGCATGTAATGTTGCTAGGGAACTATGACCGTTTCTATTTAAGACCTTAGTTCTTACACTGTAAAAAAAAAAAAAAAAAAGTTCGACACAATTCATTAATGTTGTCCCAACACAAATTGATTAATTTAACTTAGCAAATTTAAAGTCCCCAAGAAATCAAAACTAACCGGTTGATTTTCTTAGCTCACATTGCTAGTTTTGTTGTTAACAATTCATCTGTGCATGTCATTAAGAAAAAAAAACAATAGTTTGCCCTTTCAATCTTTAATTAAAATCTGAAAATGCACTTCCTGTTTGTTTTCAGCTAATTTATCAGATGATGTGATTTTTAGGTAACACTGCTCCAACTGTCAGTTTTTTCTTATTAAATATTTATTTTTTAGGGGTTTTCACCTTTATTGTGATAGGACAGTGGAGATTTAGAGACAGGAAAGCATTTGGAGCAGAGATAGGGGAAGGGTCGGTAAAGGACCCCGAGCCAGGAATCGAACTCGGGTCACCACGAACATCTCAGTGCCATGTGTCGACACACCAACCACAAGGCCACTGGTGCCGGCCAACTGTCAGTTTTGACAACAAACAGAAATGCTGAGCAGGATGAGTTTTTTAGTTTGTAATAACTCTTCTAAAACCCCTTTCCTGATCTTTCTGAATGAAACGCCTGCTTTACTACGTCCATTCAGCTCGCAGCAAAGAACAGAGGCCACGCCCACTGTTTGCTCATTTAAAATTCCATAGGAACTGCGTCACATTAAGAAAAGAATAACGATCGCAGCTTCCTGTTCGACGTTAAGTTGATTAAACATAAAACAATTATGTTGTCCCGAAAAATCTCACGCTTTGTTGTTTCAGCTCATTTTGTGTAGGTAGTTTTAACAAGCAGCAAAAATCTGTGTAGTTGCATGTTTCAAATTTGTATAGGATACTGCGTTTGTGTCTGTAGGAAATGGCTAATGGTGTACATTTTACTTTTCATGTCATATGCTTTCATTTATCGAATGAAGGATGGGTGATGTATTCGTTAATTAAATTGAACTCACAACATCACAATTAACATTAACTAAAGTTAATTTAAAGTGATGGTTCATCCAATCACAAAAAAATCTGTGATCAATTACTCACCATTGACTTGTTCCAAACCAGTTTGAGTTTTTTTTTTTTTTTTTTTTTTTTTTTTTTTTCAGTTTAACACAAAATAAGATACTTTGTAGAATGCTGGAAACCTGTAACCATTGACTTCCATGGTATTAGTTTTTCCTACTATGGATGTCAGTGGTTACAAGCCTATTTCTGAGGGTGTAGTGTACACTTTTGTCTTTTATAGAAGCATTTTAGTTACATTAGTTAACAAAGTTACATTTCAACATACCAAGACTGGCCTATATCAGCAAAATCTGAACATTGTAGAAAGATATACAAAAGGAAATGTCCATGATAAAAGTGTCCCTACCATCAAAACCTAGTTGGTCATCTGGAAGTGTATAGAGATTTACGCATGATGTGTGAGGCTTTAGCTGGAAACACATTCAAACAATAAATAAATAAAACTCAAATCAGCGAAGAATGTGAGAAGAAAAGTTGGCACATCATTTCAGTAATTTTCTGAAGCTGTGCTGTTGTGTTGTGTTATGTTTTCTTGGCTGGTCTGCAGGCTTCAATCAGACCTTGTGTCACAGTGTTGCTCATATATAGCCCACAGATCAAGAGCCTGGTCTCTGTAGGCTGCCCGCTGGCCTCCAGGTGGGCACACTAATGAGCCAAGACTCCAGCTCGACTGCATCCTCCCTGGGCAGAAGGGGCCAGAGGCCGAGGGGTGCAGGACAGACACTCTCAGGGGGCTTGATATGGGGAAACCCAGCAGAGATGACAGAGAGTCCATTTAGATTTGTGAAATGAACTGTAAATGTTCAAATTTACTTTTTTGTTTAAGGCATAGTTCAATTGGATTCATTTTTATTTACTTAGCGCTTTTTACAATGTAGATTGTGTCAAAGCAGCTTAACATAGATGAAGATTAGAGAATAAAAAAGCCATACTATTTATTTTTTAGTCTTTTAAATACTTCACAATTTGATAGAGTGCTCAACATATTCACAATAAAAGGGTTGTCATTAAGGACTGAACAAATTTCACTCCCACAGCAATAGCAAATGACGGTAATCAAATCAGTTTGTGATGGACAAATGAATATATTCACGAAACTATATTGTTGGAGAATCGGGTTTTCTCTTAAATCTCTTAAATCTCACAATAGGTAAGACAATCTTGACTTTGATTTAATGCAGACTAGAACTGCCCACATGAGAAGTCATAGATTATAGATTGTGTTAATGTCTTACCCTTTTAAGTAAAGCTGGTTCTGCTTTCTTAAACAATGAACCAAACCAACTATAGGGCGAATCAAAATATTACAAATTTTGATTTGAAAACATTTTTAAACATTACAAAAAAGATTGTAATGTAACCATAGCATATTCGATTTTTGTCTATTGTGAGTTTCAGCAGCAGGGGAAATTCATGCACAATAATTTTATTAATGAAACCTACCCTGTTTGCATTATAATACACACGTATGAACAGCAAATATGCATTCTAAACATATGACACTTGTAACCTGATTATGATTTGTTGTTGTAATTTAGTTTATGTTTAACTTGTAAACTTTAGACAGACAAATCTTTAGGGAGACAACAAAGAAAGAAACTGATGAATGAAAATAAAATGATTTTGATTTAAATGAATTCTGCCATCAGCTGTAGACATTCAAGTTGAGTTCATCTACCATTTTTTACTAATATTGAATCAATTTGTAATTTCAGTGAATCGTTAACAGAGCAAGTCTAGCTCTGAACGAATCATTTGAATCATTCTACTGCGGCGAGCCCAGATTAATAAAGGGACTAAGCCGAAAAGAAAAAGAATGATTTTATGAATAGAAGGTAGGATTCAGCTTTTTCAGGAATCATCTTTGAGAAGGTTGCGATTTCTGCAGTTTACTTTTTACTGTTCTTCATTTAGCACATATAGTGCAGTAAAAAATTAAACATTTTGTTTTGTAATTTAGTGAAATAAAGTTTCCTAAAACAAAGAGATACTAATTACATTAGTGAAGTAAAAAGGTACAATGCGAGACACATATTTTAATACATTTATAAATCTAACATGAACAAACAATGCTTGTACAGCATTTATTAATCATTGTTTACATAGTTCATAGTTTAAACATAGTTCAACGCTGAGTTTTTTAACCTTAGTTGAGGCACTGTGAGTGAACTTGAAACAACAATGAACAACTGTATTTTCGTTAACATTAACAAAGATAAATAAATACTTTATTATATGTTTTGTTCATAAATTTTTCATGTAAGTAAATACATTAACATTAACTACATGTCCTGTATTGTAAAGTGTGACCGGAAAATTAATTAATTACTGTCCACCATTGACTAATCCACATGAAAAAAACAAAGTATACCTAGGGCTTAATACTTTGTGGAGGGGGTATGGTGACAGTTTGTGAGCAAAAAGGTTTATTTTGCACATGTGCCATCTATCAGTTGTCCAGTGGTAATTGTTGATGTGTTTACGGAAACAGAGTGGAATTGTGTTCTCGTCGTCACCCCACCCTCAGGCTTTACAATCCCACAGTATTCCCAGTGTAAACACTACAGCAGTGGTCTCTACGCTGAAGCCCCTCTAAAGGAGAGAGAGGGAGAGAGAGCTAATGGGAGTGTTTGTCTCTTCTATCCAGCCGAGCCTTTGTTTCTCTGATCTTACAGGAGTTTATTTTACCCTATGAGTTCATGGTGTTTTGAGAGAAACAGCCCATCTCCTCCACCACTGTTTGGGCCAAAATAAGATGAAAGACCTTAGGAAAGACCCCGTTTCCAAACCCAGGTACTGTAAATGGAGCATAAAAATGTTTTTTCTCTTTATAATGGCTCCCCAACTCCTGCTATCCTGTCTGTCGTCTTGTCCCAGAGATCACCAGATGAGAATGGGTCTTGGCCATGGATTTCGTGGTTTGTTTAGTCGGCCTTTCATGGGGGGGTAAATAGTCCCGGTTTGGCTGAGGCACCGATAACACGTGGTGGGTGTCCCGCAGTGCTGGTCAGTCAAAAGGGAATAAACTCACTCCATACAATGTGCAGCCTCCATAAAGGCTTCTTTGTGACTGGAGAGAAGGGTCAACTCACTCCTCCAGCCAGCTAATAAATGCCCACATTCTCTACCGTTTTGATTTTGTTTTGGCAAGTAGGCGCGGACAAAAGTAGAAAGACATTTAATTATTCACAGGGAAATAGATAAAAGATTAATTTGCATCGATTTTGCTTCCTGACAAAGAGAGTCGTTTTATGGACTGGAGAAGCAGAATGCAGGCCATTTTCTCCAACCACCCGAATGGAACAAAAAGATCAATGGCAGTTTTCGCATGGTTATCAATGACCAAAACCTGGAAACGGTCCCTTTGAACAATATTGGTTTTGTGCATTCTGTGTATTGTTCGTGTCCAAAGTTTGCGCCGATTCCTTCAGAGAAATGCACATGCTTTTGCACAAGAGAAAACCAGATGAATTTAAATAATTCTGTTTGTTACGTTCACAATGCAAGATTCCGGTTAAATCGCAGGATTGATGATAGCATTCAGAATGTTAAAGCAGTGACAAATGCTATTTTTTCTGCTTCATTTTCAGCTTTTAACTCTTCCAGACGCATTAACCAAAGTGATTCAGAGATTTGTCTTGCTTGTTGGTTTGTGTGGACACAAAATAGCGTCAACACAATCTAGCTTATTCCCTTACATGGGTTATTTGTGCTTGATCGCTTTATTTACATTGTCCATTGGAGAACCGTGCATCATTCACTATATTTGTTTAACTAATTTTACTCTTTTATCCTCAATTTCTCCTGACACATTTTTAGAAATTAACTTATAAAAAGTATAGAAAACTTGTTGTTATTATTATTAATTAAATAAAAAAAATTTATAATTGCTTGTCTGGATTTTCCAGTAGGTACATGTTTTGAGCAAATTGTTCATTTGAGTTTTATTTTTTATAAAATACTGATAACATGCTTTCAAAAAAGTTTCATATATACACTACCTGACAAAAGTCTTGTCATCGAAACCAGTTGTAAAAACAACAAATAATAAGTTGACTTCTAGTTGGTCACTTAGAAAAGTGGCAGAAGGTTGATTTTTGTGATGAATCATCTGTTGAACTACATCCCAATCAACAATACTGCAGAAGACCTATTTAAACCCAGATTCAAGATTCTCGCACTAATCAGTCAAGTTTGGTGAAGGAAAAATCATGGTTTGGGGTTACATTCAGTATGGGGGCGTGCGAAAGATCTGCAGAGAGGATGGCAAAATCAACAGCCCAAGGTATCGAGGCATTTGTGCTGCACATTACATTACAAACCACAGGAGAGGGCAAATTTTTCAGCAGGATAGTGCTCCTTTTCATACTTCAGCCTCCACATCAAAGTTCCTGAAAGCAGAGACGGTCTAGGCGCTCTGGGATTGGCCAGCCCAGTCTTCAAACATAAACATTATTGAGCATGTCTGGAGTAAGATGATGGTGGAGGCATCAAAAATGAATCCAAAGATTCTTGAACTCTGGGAGTCCTGCAAGAACGCTTTCTTTGCCATTCTAGTTTACTTTATTAATCAGTTATTTGAGTCACTGCAGAGATGTATGGATGAAGTCCTCCAAGCTCATGTCCAACACAATATTAATTCTTTTTCCACTTCACCGTGACTTTACATTCTATACTGTACATTATTTCTGTTAAATGACAAGACTTTTGTCCGAACAAAGTCAGATCTTATTGTCCTCATTAATTAATTAAATGGTTTGAAATGGTTTGATCCACTTTAAATGTTGACTACTATATATAATATCACAAATTACTATATACTATATATCACAAAATATTACAAATTGACTAACAAATTAAGCATTTCCTTTACACAGAACCAAAGCTCACAAACCTAACCTTACCCTTAAATTTTAAAAACTTGAAATACTTCTTATTTGCAGCCTTATTAGTCGCTAATTATTTTTTTTTCTCAAAAAAAAGCATCAAACTGCCATATATTTATCATAATATACGTTTTGAGATATTAAAACAGAAGTACCATGCTCCGCGCTGCACACCTGCCTTGGAAATAATTAGCCCTTGCATCTGTTTCTTCGTCCTCTTTGATGTATTGTTTTAACTGCGTCGCTCCAAGTCTTTCAGGAATTCCCAGATGAGACGGGGAGGGTCTGTACAGCAGTGACATGTTCCTCTGCATGATCTTTCAGCACAAATTTGCAGTCTAAAGATGGTATGTAAAAGAAGTATATCAGTGTGTCACAGCTTTAAATCACGCTGATTCCCCATAATGTAATTAAACCGGCGGGTCCCAATATCTAGGGTCCTGCTGTGTCACCGTCATCCCTATTTAAGCATCTCCTTATCCTACTTTATGAAAAGGCTCTTCTTTACTCATTGTGCTCATTGTCTCTAAAGCCTGTTATTAGTGCATGGAGTCGGGACATCAGAAGAGCGTACAGGTGTAAGATCTCTTTTTAATTGGATATTTGCCTACTTTTCGTACTGTACGCTTGATTGGACGACACGGTAGGAGACAGTTTGAGTTGCATCCAGACTAACATGAAATGAGATGTAATTATGAGCTTCTCCTTAAGACACCTCTCTTGAGCTGGTTTAATGGCACCCAAATGACAGTCCTGCTAAAGTGAATAATTGTGTATTATGGGTGTGACGGGTAACACCGGTATTTAACTCAGATCAGTTCTTAACAGAAGTAGCAGATCTTGAAATAGGCTTGCCTCAGCTTTCATGCTCCTAAATTCCTTTATAACTGTTGTGGAGTGAGCTCATCACAAATGTCCTGAAATGACGCGAGATAATATTTGGCCTTCACGTTGGGGAAATAATGGAGGAGGGACACACCTGTTTAGCGTTCTGTTCCAGATAAATACTGTTTGTTAGAACTTTCTGTTCATTAAAAAAACTGCACACTGCTGTTTTTAACGGTGATAATAATAATGAATTGCTGCGTCCTAATTTACATACTTATACGATGCCATTAAAAAAGTATATACTTTTTTTGTGAAGGAAAAATATATATTTTTTAGTTTGTAACAGAAGAGTATGCTAGCTTTGTGACATACAACTTCCTTGCTAACAGATCGTTGTGTTGCTCAGTTATGAGCCCTGTCAATCATCCACATTTCTGTCATATTTAATTTCCTACCATATTGGAGAAGCAGCAGCAGCAGGTTAATCGCCCATTCACGAGTCTTTCATGCAGAGAAATCTCCTTATCTCCTTAGGTCTTTGGAAAGTTATGCATCCAGACGTTAATATCCAAACACGTCTTTATATTCTATATACTATACATTGTATTGTTGTTGCAGATGAAATATAACACGGAAAACACGATTTAAATATTTTCCAGTGGGCTAGATATTATTTAACAGTCATACAAACATTTTTACCGAAGTCTCTATACTTTATGGTTGGTCTCGCATGTCCACCATGTTTGTAGTTTATTTACTTTTACTTTTTTTTACTTTTCACCCACGTTTTTAGTTCTAATTGAAATCCCGTCCATCGCCCAATGTGCTGTGGGCAATATTAGCGGTTCTACACTTACATTTTTTTTTCCAGAAATAGTAAACCATCCGGGAACCTTTGGCATACTCTTTTCAACATACTACGATTTGGGACATACTAATTCTATTTTCAAATACTTTTTTAGGAAAGATAGTATAAGAGTTGAGACACAGCAAATGTTTTGAAAGTAGCAAACATCATATCATGTGAGACTGGAGTGATAATGTTGAAAATTCAGATTTTATTCAGAGGAATAAATAACATTATATTAAAATAGTAAACAGTATTTTACAATTTTGGGTGTGGATTGCATAAATGTAGCCTTTGTCAGCAGAAGTTTTAAGAAATGTTAAAGAGTATTATGTCTTAAAATATATTTATATCTTTGTAATCTCGTATATTTGTAAATCTATCATTGTAAATTAGGTTTATTAGCAGTTCTTTGATTAGATTTTAACAGAAGTTTTCCGTTGCTTGTGGTTTGCAAGGTTTTTTTACTCTTTTTTTTTTATTTTTATTTTTATTTTTTTTACATTTACACATAATTGCGTTTTGGGAACTTAATCTCTGCTCCAATACCTTTAGATTTTAGGTTTCAGCAGTGAGTAATAATTTTAATACATTTAAATCAAAATGACATTTATTGACATTATTATATTTGAATTAGAAGCTGTATTTATTTCTGTAAATGTAAACTACAATACTAAACAATTGGTCAGTTGTTTATTCCCAGCAGGCACATAAAATCACAAGACGTTAATATTAGGTTAGATTTAGATCATGACGTCAGGTGATCAAAATTCATCTAGCCAGCGTCTAAGGACAACGTTATTTTGATGTCCGATAAAAACATCAAATGACCTTGATAATTGGTTGATTTTTAGGTTGTGTTGGAAAGTGATCAAAGTCCAACATCTGACAGATGTCATAGTGGTATATGACTAGATATGATTAGTGGTATGATTAGATGTTGATATTTGCTTGATTTTAGGTTGGACATTGGACGTTGACATTGGGTTCTGACGTCAACCCGTATCATTTCCAAACAAAATCCAGTGTCCCCACAACTTTGGGGTACAACTTCAATATGACGTCATGGTGACATCCTGTGCCTGCGGGGTTAGTTATTTGTTTGTTTTTGGTTTTTTTTTGCTTTTTTTTTTCTTATTTTATGGAGTCTATTTTTTCCATGTGTACTGGTTATACATGAATACACTGACAAATGTGTGTGTTTGTGTGTGAAAGAGAGATTGATTTTTATATCATTCTAATTTGTTGATTTGCAACTCGAGAAACATTCCTAAATATTTTGATTGGTGAAACTGAAAATAACCATGAGTATAACATGAAAACTGCCTAATATTATTGTAAAAACAAGAAAATAATTGGGATTAATTGATGTAAAAAGTTCAAAGCGAAGGTACTACTTACTGCGCCACCGTGCAGCTGAACTTGTTAAACATTGGCAGTTTATTTTACTTGTGTTAAAGAAAATTTTTTTATTTGACTTATTTATTCTGAGGGTGAAAACGAAACAATATTTTTACGTGATCTTAGAATTTTTAAATATTTAGACAAAAAATGGGACAAAGTAAGAAAAGCGTTTTTGCATTGTGGTTATTCAATTGCTCTACCTGAATACTCTTACAACTTACCAGAAAATAATCAAATAGAGCTTTTCAAACTCTCTTGTGTAACTATTCATATCGCAATATATATTGCAGAAAAAAATCCAATCTCACAATATCAGATTTTTCCAATATCATGCAACACTATTTTGAAAGTAGCAAATCATCATATTGGAATCATTTCTTAGGGATCATGTGAAACTAGACACTGATAGTGATGAAATTCAGATTTTATTCAGAGGAATTAATAATGTTATATTCAAATAGAAAACAGTACTTTATCATTTTGGTTGTGGATTGCATAAATGCAGCCTTGGTGAGCAGAAGAGACTGCTTTTGAAACTATTTAAGAATTAAAGAGTATTATGTCTTAAAATAACTGTATATCTTTGTAATCTTGTTGACTTGTATCTTGTAAATAGCATTTCATGGAATGTAGTTTAAGAGAAATTTTCCTTAGCTTGTGGTTGACAAGTTTTTTTCTTTCTTTCTTTTTACAATTACACTTTGTAATTGGGTTTTGGGAACTTAATCTCTGCTCCAATAACTTTAGATTTTAGCTTTCAGTAGTGAGTAATAATTTTATGGAAATTTTACTCTACAGTTAATTAAATTAAACTTTTATTGACAATATGTTTGAATTAGAAGCTGTATTTATTTTTCTGGACTAGTAATGTAAACTACAATATTAAAAAAACTTGTCAGTTGTTGGTTTGTTTGTTTTTTTCCTCTTATTTTATGGGGTCTTTTTTATGTGTACAGATTCTCAAATGTGTGCGTGCGTGCGTGTGTGTGTGTGTGAAATAGATAGATTTTTATATGATTCTAGTTTGTTGATTTGCTACTCAAGAAACATTTCTGAATATTATTATTGTTGAAACTATGAAAATATCCACAAGTTTAACATGAAAACTGGGTTTAAAAAGTTTAAAAGAATGGTGTTTAAATGAAATTAATGTTTTTTGTTTTTTACATTTGTAAAATTCTTGTAAAACCTAAATATAAAAAAAATAAAAGAGAATTTTATGTGGAAAACACTTTCCCTTCATAATTTAAATGCATCACAGCTAAATAATATCAACCGATCTGTTTATCTGAGGAAACTTTTTAAACATCGCTTGTGCGCTATTATCTTTTGTCAGCAACTCTATACCGATTTTAAAACTCCAATCAACCACAATGAGCTTTTAATTAACATCTTGCTGTTTACCAGAACATTAGCCTCTTGATTGTAGCCCAAACTGAGCAACAAGCAACCATAAAGGCGTTGATGGCGTATCATTGTTTTAAAATGAGAGAAGATTGCATTAGCCTTGTAGTCCCTGTAATCTCCTCCAAACATTTATTTAGGAATTAAATTAGGGGTTCCAGCGATTCTCGGAATTCAATTTAGCGTTTTGTGTTTCCACAATCTGTCTCGCTCCTACAGACATCAGCAAGAATGATCAAAAGTGTCGTTGCACAGCTTTTACGCGTTTGGTCCCGGCATTGCAGTGAAGTGACCCATTCCGAGTAACCCATATCAGTCTGGAACCGAGGTTTATAAAAGAGTCTATTGGAGCTTGCTCTCAAAAGATTTTTCTTTGTGGGGAGGGGGGGATGCCATGATGAAAAGTGCCCAAAGAAAAAAGTATTTGGAGATATCAGCAGGCTCTCTGAGGGAAAACAAACTACACCGACCAATGTGAGTTGACTTAATCTGATTAGGCTAACCTCATCAACGGCCTCTTAAAAAAGAGAAGAAAGCCATGAATTGGTCCAAAAAGCCAGAGGATGGGGGATGCTCTCGCTTGCTTTAAGAGCACCAAAGAATACCACACATTGTAATAGACAGGCTGGTCCGCAGATGGTAAAATAACAACAACTCATTTGAAAGGCCGACGCAAACAGAATTGATCAATGGTTTGTGTTGGTATTAGAACAATGAGATTGAATGAAGTGAAAAAAGTTCCCCTCCAAAAAAGGGCTACACTTTATCTCTGGCACTTTACACTGCTAAGATGTAACTTTTGGACAAAATGCAGCCACACTGCGGAAGAAATATCTCCGTATTTTAAAGGAGTAATTACACCTTAAACTCCCCACAGGGCCAGTAATAAAGATGAAAGGCTTCGCAACATTATCCGACACATAGATGTATTGGAACATTTTAATACAGCAGTGTTTGGTTTATAGAAATCCTTAGCAACTGTGTGTTTAAGAAATCTTCCCCTGCCAAGACTAACTCTTTAGATCTTTTGCCAATATGTTCTCTTATTCGGGTTGTGATCAGCTAAAGCACTTTAGAAGGAGTTCTGAAGCCCAGCAGCAAATATTTAATACAAGGAATCGTGTGTTGTATATAGGTTTTAGGTATATATCCATTTTGACTCCTGTATAATCATGCTTTTTTTGTTCATAAAATACTTTATGAACAAGTTATGCATTGAGATTTATTTCAGATGAGTTCTTATTACAGAATTTAGACTTCTTTGTAGTTTTAACATACATGTTGTTCTTACTTGAAAGTGTTTACCATAGGGCTGGACAAAAAATTATATCACGATATAATTCTTAATTTCAGGTGATACGATATAATTCCAATATCAGTATGGACAATATATAAAAAGCCAGGAAAAAAATGCCAAGAAAGCACACAATGAATGTCTGTACCCACAAATGTCTGCAAACCGAATTTGCAAAGTCTATAATACCTCCAAGCTCTTACATCTTTTTTTTTTTTTTACAAAAAAATGTATGTTAACTTTTTATTTGTATTTAGCCTTTACAAACAAGAAATGTTAAATAAACTATCAAATAAATAAAACTCTCAGACTCAGCTTATTGATATGCATATATGAATAATACATAGGGATAGTTCATGGGGGTTAGCATGACCAACGTGATGAACAGAAACTTTTTATCAGCGTTTTTTTTTTTTTTTTTTTTTTTTTGTATATGCTGAATATTTAACAATCAAAATAATACCAAAATCTTACAATTATGACATCCACATCGTAAAAAAAACATAGAAAAAGTATAATAAAAAATCAAAAAAAGTATAGGCTACATTAATATTTGCAATAGAAAAGAGTTGTTTGAGTATATTCATAGTTCTGTTTGCTTTTCATCTTAAACGCCCTTTAAGGATTCTATCTGTTGTATTCATATTTGTGTATAATTACCCAATTAAATAAAAAAGGTTGAACATATGCCAGCATGCACCGAGTTTATGTGTATGTGAGAGTTAATTTAGGTGTTTATGCGAGGATCGCGTATATGCAAGGATCGAGTTGTACAAGCGTGTGTTAATGTGGGTGTTTATGCAAGGATCGAGTTTATTTCTACGTGCGTGTGTATGCGGGTGTATGCATGCATCAAGTTTATTTGTATATGCGCACGTTTCATACATTTTTTGAACATTCAGTAGTATAGGTGTATATGCACATGTTATGTATGTGTTGATGAGCGAAGTTTGATTTAAATCTGACACGGTGTCTCATTGCCATCTGTGTTTGCTTCATTGCCTTCTCTTCTGACACTGCTGGTTTAAAGCTGCAGAACACCAAAACCATAAGTTTATCGAAACTTAAAAAGCCGAACCACTTCCACATCACTGCATTAGTCTTTCCTCTCTTATCAACTATTTCATCTGCATTCTTACTTGTGGAAGCTTGTTCATTCGCATCTGTATTCAGGGCACTCGTTTTGTAGCTAAAACTTTGAGACGGAGCTTAACCAACTGCTGAGCGCTGGCAGGGTGTCTGTGATATACGTCATCACGCAAGTGACATCACGCTATTTCTGATGGCTGAGTACTGACCGTCACTCAATGACAAGTGAATGTATAAGATTTTATACATATAAGAAAATATATATATGCAAATTTATATCGAAATACTGGAAATGGGTTTAAAAATCATATCACCACTATTGAAAGAACATCTATCGCGATATATATTGATATCAAATTATTGTCCAGCCCTAGTTTAACAGTTATTTTAGAACATCAAAAGTTATTATACTAGGTTATTTACGAATAAAATGATAATGCATTGGATCAGGAATTTATCACATGAAAATTGAGCCTGAGTATGTTGCTTTTTGCATTAAATAAATGTATTAACAGCATTAGTGACTTTGTCCATGAAATAAAATAGCCACAATACTCTGAAATTTGACTCACTTCACTTAAAAGCACTCAAAATACACTCAATTCATGGGATGTGCAAGAGATCTGCTGAAAAAAATGAAGCAACTTTAGCCTAATGCAAAAAAAATCGATTGCAACAAACCATTTGAGTTAAAAAAACTAATCTATATGAGTACTGTGAACTTACTCCATTTAAGTTGAAGTAATGAGGTATTTAATTAATTCATTACCTTCAACATTAAGTTCAAAATTCTTTTCAAATTAGTAGAATTAACTTTCAGTAAATTTTGAGTTAACTACACTCATTTCATTTAATGAAGTTGACTGTTGGGTTTTACAGTGTATTTATTTTAGCAAAAGAAAAACAAAACTGAAATATGTTTTAAACAAAATTGTGAGTGTGTTCAACTGACAGTGATTTAAGACAATTATTATTTCTAAAGTTTGAGTAATGTAATATTGCAGAACGATGCTACTTGGCTACTATGTTCTTTTAAAAATGCATCAATATGAGGTCTAGTTACCAGTGTGAATTTAAAATGGCAATAGTAATGGATATCTAATTACAAGTGATTTTATATACATATTAAATGTAAGAATTGTGTCTACATTAATGTTTGTGAAAATAAATGGTCATAAGTAATAAGTAAAATAGTGTTCAGTTTTCATTCAGTGTTAAAAATGTCTTCCTGAGAGTTAGCAAAAGCTTCCCAGTGGGCACCTTGATGTCAAAACGGCATCGAAAACAAACCAACAAAAAAAACATGTTAAAAATGCTAATCAATTTGATGGCAAAACCTTGACGTCCATTTGACCTCCACACATTGATGCCTTTTTGACCACCAAAATAGTGACACAAAAAGTATTAACAATTTGTGAAAAAAACGTTATTCATCTAAACACCAATTTACAAATTTACATCCCGAAATGTATCCCTACAGTATGTAACCTATCTTGATGTCACAATGACATCAAATTAATATCTAGTATAGGCATCAAAAAAAAGTTAAGGTAGTTTATCAAGGTAGTCAATTGACAAAATATATTTGCATTTTTGACATGTTTGAGGTGTCTGCCGGGCTAGTGGTTTAAAGAACAGTGGCAAAGTGTAAAGATTTAAAATGACAATTAATAAAGTATTTTATGTAGTCTTTTTAGATGTCATCAAATTATTCTTGCTATAAATATTAAATATGCCTGACAAAATTGAGGGGTATAAACTGTGAGAGTTATTGTCTTGTGTAAATTATATTAAAAATATGACAGCCAGAAAAGAAAAGGAAATTTCAAATTTCCAAAAACTTTTTTGAAAGCTCTTTTCACCTTTGACCCGTAAACACAAAGTTGCGAACTGCTCAATAAAGCACTTTAGCAAGCATCTCTCATTTTCCAGCACAAGCACTCTTTGCTTTGTGTGTGTATATATATATTTATATATATATATTATTATTATTATTATTATTATTATTATTATTATTATTATTATTATTATTTTTTTTTTTTTTTTTTTTTTTTTTTTTTTTTTCTTTTTTGTGAATTTTTCTCAAGAAGTTTTTAATAGATCTTTTAACATTTGTATTTTTGTACAACTATTGTCTTCAATGGAACGTATTTGCTGATTATGTGATGCCCTATTACTTAAGCTCATTGTCTTGATTGATGCAGTAATCAGTTTAAGCCAATAAAAAAAATTAACAAGCCAAAGACAGATCTCATGTTACTCTCATTAAAGGGATAGTTCGCCCATTTACATCGTAAACAATGTTGGGTTCCACACAATTCATTCATGTTATCCAAACACAAATCAATAAATTTACTTAATTGTTTTTATAATTTAAGTAAATTAAGCATAAATCAATTAAGTTGCCCCCCCCCCTCCCCCCCAAAAAATGTTTTTTTTTAAATAAATAAATAAATAAATAAAAAATAAAAAACAAAATAAAAAAACGTAATAATGTTGTTGATTCAGCTTATTTTAAGTAAGTAGTTTGAACAAGCAGCAAAAATCATTTTTGGCGAGTACTCACACTCAAGTAGTTCTAAACTTTTATGAATTTCGTATTTTTTAACACGACATAAGATGCTAAAATTATTTAAAACGCATGTTTTATGTTAACCACAGTAGAAGCCGTGATAAATTCATATAGAGCTAACGTTAAGCTAACAGTTAGTAAGTTAACGTAACTTTTCACGGTTGGAATGGCGGACAGTGTCCTTGCATCAAAGAAAACGCTTATTTAAAAAAAAAAAGAAGTATTTATCGTATTTGAAGTTCACAAAACTACATTCTTGCTAAAAAGCATCTTAAATATATTCTGTGGCATAAAAAGTAAGTCAATCCATGAGTATGCGTGCTCTCGATGTAGGGGTAGGTGACGGTTGGTCACTGTGGAATTTAAAAAATAATTCCAAAATACACGTTCTGAATGAGACCATTTTATGTGTCTATGCAGTCTACAAAGTATTTTCTGTAATAAACAGTCTGGTATAATATAAAATGTTACTTAATGTGCAAATGGATGAACACCGGCTGGTCTGGCGTTTTGCTTCTATGTGACTGGATTCTGAAAAGTGTAAACTTCCTTTGGGCTTTAACGCCGAGGCATCGGAGCATTAATGCGCATGTGCACAAAACAAACATCCTTTTTTTTAATCGACTTTGATTAGTTATTTTAGCTAGGTTCATAACACATCTAATTTACTTAAAACCAATTAAAAATGATTTATTAAAATCAACAACTAAATTAAATTGGTTTAAATGAACATTTTTATTATGCTTAATTTATTTGAGTTCTAAATCTTTTTTTTTTCAGTGTGTTCTGAAGAATGATGGAAAAATGCAGCCATTAACTTCCATAGTGAAAATACTATGAAAGTCACTGTCTGTTTTTTCCAACATTCCTCAGAATTTCTTCCTTTGTGTTCAACTTAAGAAAAAACTCAAACAAGTTTGGAATGAGCGGAGGATGAGTAAACGATGATAGAATTTTCATTTTTGAGTAAACTATGCCTTTAAACATCACAGATGATGGAGTTGATTTCTTAGATAGTTGTGCGTAATATAAGTAAAAATACAGAATTTTATAATGTTGATTTTCTCACTTACCAACCAAACGTGACTTTACGTTCTATGACACGCTGTTTTCATTATAGTACAGGCATGGCAGTATTCAGGGCTTTTTTATTCCATCCTTTACATTAGCATTCTATAAAGTCTTTCAGCCATTTCCAGAAGTTGTCTGCAAAACTTGAGACCAGAACGGAGCCAAGAGGCAGTGTGATCAAAGAGCGTGTAAAGGGATTGGCCCGACAACAGCAGCTAATGCAGACATAATTGACTGTGTTTTCAGCATTCTGTGAACAGATTTGGATAGGGACCGAGACTCATTACCCAACAACAAATGAACTTTCCTTCAGTGCAAAGAAAGTACTGCGCACGCTCTGATCTCGGACAACAGTGTGCTGGTGTGTGTTAAGTCTGCAAAATACACAAAGCCTTGATCTTTTTCATCTCCCTTTCTTTCTTTCTATTACATTTTTCTTTTTTTTGTACAGAACAAATGTCCTGGAATTGTATGCTAAACTTTTTGCCAGTGATCAGCATTCCAAGAACATTACTTTTGTTTATTTTTATTTAATTTTTTGATACTTTAGTATGGTGGTAGTTAGTAATATCAGTTTATTTAACATAATAGATTCTATATTAGATATTTTATGATTGACTGTATGTATTGTTTTAATCTTTTTTTAATCGGGTAATTATTTATCTTTACGTGCTGGTAGTTTATAGCATGTGTGTATTTAGGTCACACTCTCATGGTCCGTTTGTTGAATTTAAGTTACATTGCATCTACATTGCAACTAATTCTTATTAGATTATAAGTAGACTGTTAGGTTGGGGTTAGGGTTAGTGTAAGTTGACATGTACTTGCAAAGTTTCTTATAGTCAGCTAAATGTCTGTTGAAGGAGCAGTATCAACAGATATTAAGCAGTCTACTAATACTCAAATGGACAATCAAGATAAAGTGTTACCTTAGTTTATGTTATGTTTTTTCTTATTTCTAATATATTACACTGTAAAAGGAAGTTTACTTGAAAAGGTGAGTAAACCCATTGACTTAAAAAAAATAAGAGAAATTCTATTGCAACTTGCAACTGTTAAGTTGACTTAACTTTTGTTTTATAATTATACATACTCCATGTAGTCAAATTATTAGCCCTCCTGTGAAGTTTTTATTTTTATTTTATTCAAATATTTCTCAAGAGATCTTAAACAGACTAATGGAATTTTCACAGTATTTCCTATGTTTTTTTCCTTTCCTTTATTTAATTTCCTTGTGTTTTAGTTTGGCTGGAGTAAAATCGTTTTTTTTGTTGTTTAAAAATACATCAATAAGCAGTTTTACGGTCAATATTATTCGCTTCTTTAAGAAAACAATGTTATCTAATTACTTGCCAAATTATCCTTGCCTACACTGTTAAAAAAAAAATCCTGGTTGCCTTAAATTTTTAAACTCAATCAGATTAACTTTATGAGTCCATTGAACTTATATTATGTTAAACTGACTTAAAACAGCTTGTGTAACATATAAAATTAAGTTAGAACAAGATTAACTTTAGTTTAATAGGTTACAATGAGCTAGAAACATATGCTGTCAAGACTAATTGATCATTTTTTTTTGCAGTGTAGTTAAACTAATTAACCTAGTTAAGTCTTTAAATTGCACTTTAAGCTGAATACTATCTTGCAAAATAACTAGTAAAATATTATGAACTGTCATCGTGGCAAAACCGAATTAAACTGGTTATTAGAAATTGGTTATTAAAAATATTATTTTAAAAAATATGTCATAAATAATCATCTCTACATTAAGCAACACTTGGGAATTTTTTTAAAACAATAAAATTTTTACAGAAGGGCTTGTAATTTTGACTTCAAATTAACATTGTAAGTGTTTTTATTTAAAAAATTACAAAATACTTTGCCAAAGAGTCTATAAAATTAGGACAGTTACTTCGCCATCTAAATAATTACCTAAACCTCCATGGTGAAGGTATTATGGAGGTATAAGACATGCAGAAACCAGGATTAAAGGCTACATAATGCACCTCAATCCCAGAGCAAATAGGGCAAATGTGAAGGGGTGAGCGCACAGCTGGCCCCTGAGACCTCCGGATCCTGGGCAAACAGGCTTCCAGCATGCCTTCGCTAGTCTCGGCAACAAATGACAAGAGTCCCTGAACAATGCTCAACAAGCAGCTAAACACAAGACTTAATAAATTCTCATTGCTGTAGGATTTCTCTACTTTATTAGATACATAATAAGTAGAAGATAGTCTTAAAAGGTTGGGTCAGCATTGGGTATGAGATTTTTTTTAAAGCAGTACTAAATCATGATTAAAAAAGTCATTTGAATATTGTTTGCATTTTTTTTGTTTTGTTTTATTAATGAATCTTTGTTAGTAACTAACTACAATAGCAAGTTTGCTGTCTCTTATAAAAGTCTTGAAATTCAAAACATTTACCTATATTATTTTACTTAGTCTCTCTAAATCTGTGTAACTGTAAGTATGTATTTCCTTTTCAAAACGAATAATATGAGACCACCGATTTTTAATTTCTTTTGCAATTTCTGTAGGCCCAGTAATTTAAATTAAAGCAATGATTGTTACTCATATGCTCCGCCTAGTGGTCATATATGGGACCGAATTGGATTGAACCTCCCTGTTTAACTCACTAATAAAACATTCGATAGATGGCGCGCGACACCTATAAAAGAGTTCTTTCTCTGGTCGCTCGTCAGTAAAATCACAGCCAGATTATATTGCGCTTTCCAAATAATTTCAATAATTTACAGCTCTGTGAAGTAGTATTTTTTTACTTTAAAGTTTGTGTATTTCAAATGTGTTAATATATTTTAAATACATGTACTTTTTTACCATCCTTAAAATGTTAGAAATAAAATACTATAATAAAAAAAGCCCATTACAGAACTTGAAAAAGGTTTTATAAAATATGCAAAATAAAGAATAATAGTTGGAAATTGGTATTTCATGCATTTCATTCATAACTTGTATGTTTATATTCAGGTGCAAAAAAAGTTAAACAGTGTTATGTGTTTTATTTGTTGCAATTTCTTAATCGTCTTTTAACGCACCAACAAACATGAACAGAATAAAAGAACAAACCAACTTTTAAAAGAACAAACATGAGTTCATAATTCATCTGGAATAAAAGCAGCGGCGACTTTGCTCTCTGTAGCCCGCAGCCTGCGAGTTTAGCAGCGGCACGTGCTCAAGGGACGCAGCGGTGCAGTGAGCGGGCGCGCAGACTGGCTGGCACGCGGACAGATGTAGCAACGCCTCCCCCGCGCGCTCTCTGCCTTCTGCACTGCTGGAATGATTGACGCGTAAGATCTTCACCCAGCCAATAAGGCGAAGCTTTGCTCGATTTGCATAAAGCGGCGGGCTTCCCATTGGTTTCCTGCGTGCTGCTTCGAACCGCCTCGCGTGCCTGTACAGCTGTTTGCTTCTTTGAAGCGCAACTAGATCCTCCAAGTTTTTTCGCACTTATTTTCTTTCTATAGTGACTGGATCTGGACTTTTATTATTATATATTATATATATAATAATAATAATGATAATAATAATAATAATAATAATAATAACAGATATGCTTGTCTATGTGTCCCGGAATATCATCAAAGGTTAGATTAATAGACACTGCAATATTAAGTATGCAAGTAGCCTAATAAGTGTCCAAACTTTCTAACCAAATCTAGTAATGGCAGTTTGCATGAAAATTTGGCTGTTATGTTGGTGGTTCTATAATGCAGTTAAATTTAGGGAAATTCAATATCCTAATAAGATAAGTATCATGTTCTCCGACGTTTCTATACATATTAAATTTTGATAAACTGATCATTATTTGTCAGTTTTTCTATTCCGAAATGAAGTGTGCAGGAATGTTGGCCGGCGCAGTATGTGAACGCAGAAATACGTGATTCAGCTCTGAAAAAAACGTTGGTGGCAAACAGCAAGAGTATTCCCCCAATTCCCCTTATCACTTCACAGCCAGGCCGACTGCACTCGCCTCTTTGTTGTTTGTCCCTCCAGGGCTGATTGAGCAGCGCGTGACTGACAGCCCGCGGGGGTGTTGTCCAATCAGCAGTCTGCCCGCGCCCAATGGGTGAGTCCGCGCGCCTATTGGCTGAAGCGAGTGTGGGAAAGAATGCAGAGAGGGTTTCACACGAACTGGGAGCATGCGATCTATCTATAAATACCGCTGGCGTGTGGCAGTGGGAGATTCGACTTGCCCTCTGAAGCGCTGCGCCACACACACGCTCGTGTCCTCATATGACAGCCTCCCGACTATAAGTCATAAAGCTGATAAGAGGGACTCACTCTCTCTCTCGTGACCGTCCCGAGATCTTGGCTACGTTCCGCATCTAACCCTAACAGCCTGTTCCTGTTGTTTTTTTGAAACCACACACGGAATATAATCACTTTTTGGCTTCTACCGGACTCAACTTTGGTGTTTGATCATGCCAGCCGATAATATGGAGAAGCAGACAGCATCACCTATTGCTGGTGCCCCTGCCAGTGGATCTCATACTCCTGACAAACCAAAGAATGCCAGCGAGCATAGAAAGGTAAAATTCATTTATAATGCAATGGCATATTGTTTTAAAAGAATGACAGCTGCATCAGTTATTCTAAAAAGGAGCGAAAGTCTTTTAATTGCGTAAATTAATTAATTTTCCATTTCATCTGCAGTCTTCAAAGCCAATCATGGAAAAGCGCCGCAGAGCGAGAATCAACGAGAGCCTTGGACAGCTGAAGACTCTCATTCTTGATGCTCTTAAAAAAGATGTAAGTTTTATCTACAACTCTTGTCGTGCTTCAGTAACCCGACGTTAGTAATTCTGAAACAGTTTCTAACCGAATTCTGCTCATTCACAGAGCTCCAGACACTCTAAATTGGAGAAAGCTGACATTCTGGAGATGACAGTCAAGCACCTGCGCAATTTACAGCGTGTTCAGATGACCGGTAAGTTGCAAGTCAAATTCCTCAAGATGCGGAACGTGCTTTTAAAAACGCAAATATATCTCTCGGATACCCAATCTAAATACATTTTATCTTTGTTTTCCAGCAGCCTTGTCAGCTGACACAAACGTCCTCAGCAAGTACCGCGCAGGATTCAACGAGTGCATGAACGAGGTGACTCGATTTCTCTCTACCTGCGAGGGAGTGAACACGGAGGTCAGATCGCGACTTCTCAACCACCTGTCTGGTTGTATGGGACAGATGATGGCCATGAACTACCCTCAGCCTGCCCCCGCTCAACAGGCTCATTTGACTCAGCCTCTTCACGTGCAGCTTCCTTCAACGTTACCCATCAACGGCGCCTCAATGGGTTCCAAACTCAGTCCTTCAGAAGCGGTCTCACCAAAAGTCTTTGGAGGATTCCAGCTGGTGCCAGCCACTGACGGACAGTTTGCTTTTCTTATACCCAACCCAGCGTTCGCTTCTGCTACAACTCCAGTCATTCCCTTGTACGCAAACGCAAGCGTTCCTGTGACTGTCAACGCCAGTCCGGTCCAGGCCAGCTCGGCTCCCACGGTCGCATCTCCTGTCCAGGGAATGACCTCCTTCTCGGGCGTTCCACAAGCCGTCAGTCCCGTTGGTGTCAGTGCGGGAGCAGAAAGCAATGAGCCGGTATGGAGACCCTGGTAGACTTGCGACATCTCATATGAACTTATAAACAGTTTTCATGGTGAAGAAAATACGTTCAGTTCCGTTCTAAGGGACTTTGTTGACCTTCTGTTGGGCAAGTGTTTGTTAGCTGATTCCAATATTTGGATGTTGTTAATGAATATGCTGTTGTGAATACAACAGAATAACATTTAATGTTTATAAAGTACTTTTTTAAATCAAAGAGTTTAGTTTTGTACAAAGTTTGTAAAAGATTGTATCATGCCAAAGCTTCCTTGTTCTTTTCACGATGAGTGTTTATGTTTGATGCTGAATAAATCAAAATAACGAAATTTATTATTGTCAATCTTTCTTTAATGAGTTCTTGATTCAGTGTAATATGGTATTCTGAGTGACAGATTCCATTTATTTTGCTTTAACTTAAGTTGTGATTTTTACTTTACAACTGATTCTTTACATAGAGTCATTACATAAATAAGGAATCTAGATTTAAAAATGGATAAACAATATAAACTGACAATATAAGCCTACAATTTATTCACAGAAAGAGAGACAAATCTGGACCTATAACAGCCATGAGAGCGTATGGAGTTAAAGGGAAGAATTCCACCACATCTTTCACATAGTCTACAGCAGTTTTACAACTTTTTATTTATATTTATTCAAAGGGTCAGCTCAGTTTCATGACATCCTCGTATTGCTCTGAGTTTAGTTCTGGCGGGAAGAGATCACCAAGTGTCACAGGTTGAAATGACAAAGGCCACGAGAGGGTTTTTTTCTTTTCTTTTGCAAAAAGGTAATTAAACATCTGAAAAGGGTCTCATCCTGTATGCAGCGGGATCTTTAAGAAGTCCTAAACCCCCATTCATGGTCTGAGCAATACGCTTTGGGTTAATGTCACTAACAGATTGCTTCACTGAAAAGAGAATATGGAAGAATCCTCTCCTCCTTTTGTGTACCAGTCGCTTTAATTGTAAAGATGCACCTGAATAGCGCGCGGGGCCTCTTTTCTGAATAAAGTGATGCGCTGCCTTAATATCAAAGCTTAATTAAATATAGTAAGATCTATAAACTTTATTAAAAAAAAAAAAACATGTATCTTTCTACAGTCAGCTTGACACGCAGGACCCATGTTATCCCTGAATGTAAACTTATTTTTCCTTTGCGCGTGAGCTCCGGAACTGGGAGACGTGTCGCGCGGGCTGTCGGCATAAAGTTTACCGTGTGTCTGCCACTTGCAGTCAGCGGCCTCTTCATTTTCGGATTAGGTTACACACCCTGGTGACCGGCGGCCGCAGGGTTTCCCACTTAACAACTTAGTCCTGTTAAACCAAATACTGACGGGCTTTTAAAAGTTATTTATTAACACGTGACGTCACTACCAAGTGCCAGATTTTTTTGTATCAGATGCTTTTGCATTATAGGCCTTCTTTCAATCGTGTAAATTATAGGTTATATCACAGCATACATGTATGGAGTTTTTTTTTTTTTTTTTTTTGTTTAAGCGTTTTAATACAACGTTTAGCCTAAATATTCGCTTTAGCTAACCTACATTGGAACTAAAACTCAAGGTTCTGTAGCCTGTAAATGCCACGAAGAACCAAACATCAATGTTTTTCCTTCCGCAAAATGTTTCTTTGGAAAATATCAAAATGTTATCCATACTACTATGAATTAAATGACTTCACTCAAAACTTCTTTGGGAAGCCAGTTTCTTATGACATCATTGTGTGAAATCCCCTTTTTTGTTTCTATAATGACACCTTTAATTTAAAGATTTTTCGGTCAGCAGGTAACCGGGGCAGGAATTCAACACATTTTAACTTCTCACTTTATTATTTACACATCCCAAATATATCACAAAATCTCTAAGTAGTGTTTAAATCTAGCTAAACAGAAAAACCAAGAAAGAATTGCTCACAGAAAAAAGCAGACCCCCCTGAAAGTCATTGAAAGATTCGTACACTCTTCAATACCCTCGGGGCTAATCTAAATCGCACAGAAAAGCTTGTTTTCGCACATGTGCATTGCTGAAACACTAGTTGGCAGTGTGTGGGCTCCGTGGCTTCTCTCTCTGCCTGCGTGTCTGAGTTAATAGTTCAGAGATGCCGTTGTGGTGCTGAGGTCGTGAGAACCGAGCGAACTAGACTGCCTGCGGCCGGGCAGAGAGCCAGTCCGTAAATCCCCGCTGGCAGGCCGGGTCGTGCTTTGGCCGCACAGCCTCTCTGGAGGTGAAGAGGCGCACACGCGTGGCCGCCAAGATGCGAGTTTTGAGCCAGAGTATAATAATTACAGGAGCCACTGGCCAGATCCAACACAGAGAGACTTTTGAAGCAACATTAAGGACCTCTTACAGATTAAATAGTTGTATCACAAAAAAAGAAATGTTATTTACAAATTCATAGACCTGATGATATAGTGCTTTAGTAGCTTTCAAACATGTTTTAATATGTTTATATTTGTTTTACATTTACGTATTATAAAGTTTTACATTTAGCTTTTGCACGCACACACTGGTTACACTTACATAGAGTTGAGAGTTGAAGATTAGCCTCTAAGTGTTTATATTAACAGCCATAACAAGCATACCTCTCTGTTCTCAAGACAAAATGCATAATCTAAAAGAAATAACGATTACCAACCACCCCCCCCCCCTCTCTCTCTGTCTTTTTAAATCAGCTTACCCAAAGAGATATGATCAGCTCTTATATTTCAGGACTTAAACTTAAACTGGAACATTTGGCCTACACGACAGTGAATGTAACCCTAACGTGAGAGTTTAGAAAATTGCGCTGTCTTAGTAAACTCTGTTTAACCTGTTAAAAATCCTAAAAGGATAGTTCACCCATAATGAAACTTTACTGAGCCTCAGATGCAAATCCACTTAGCAATATCTTTTTACTAGTGAATAGAGAGGAAGATATTTTGAAGAATGAAACCTGGATTTACATATTCACTGTGAAACATTGTAAGCTTTTTCAACTTTCTTCAAAATACCTTTTTTTTGTATTCAAAGGCTAAAATAAAACCCATACAGGTACAGAACAAGTGGAAGAGTAAATAAAAACGTTTAATTTTGAATTATCCATTTAAAACATTTTCTTAGACTAATAAAGAGTTGAAACTTAAGCATTTTATAATATCTAAATGTTTAACGTCACTCCGGGAAGCCAGCAGACTCCCAAATCCTGGACATTTTTCTGAATGACCTGTTTCTGGGTTTAGGCCTCAGGTCATTTCCACAAGTACATTCAGCTGATAATTCATTAGCTGCCTGTTCTTGTTTTTCTTTCTATTAATGGACCAGCTCTAATGCGATTTCTGTTTGATCTGCTGATTTGGGAGATATTGTGCAAAATAGATTAGCATTATGATGTTAAGACTGGTCAACAAGAAGATGATTATCTTTATGTGTGCCAAATGCAGTGTCCTTTTTGACCACAAGGAGGTCTTATGTTATGTTAAGCTATTTAGAGCTAATCAATGATCTGAAAAAGGTTAAAGAACAGATTTGGAGTGATAGGAAATACACATATTTTCCTATTAATCTAAATAAGTCTATATTTGGATGTGTATTTAATAAAATTGTTCCTCTTTTTCCTTCCCAACCAAATCAGCTTACATAAGTAACCCTGACTAAATTTATTCTAGTTCAAAGTCACACTCATGAGGACAAGGGGGGAATGCTCTGCATGCTTGGTTATGGACGCTGTGGGAGAAAGGTGGGGGGCAAGGGGCACATTGGTCCAGAAAAGAATCAGATGAAGCTGACACTTCTTCTTACTCTTTCAACACCTGTTGCCCAAGATGTAAAAAAAAAAAGACACAGTCATCAGCACAATTCTGTTTCTTAGTTCCTGCTGGCAGAACATCTCTGCATGTGAATATCCCATATAGACATTAAAAGAACTGTTCACATATTTACCTTAATGTCATTCCAACCTTTTATGACTTTCTTTGGTGAAAGTTGATGAAAAGTCCTTCATAATATCTTCAGAGGGGAAAAACTAACGCAGGTTTGGAAAAAACAACTATCCTTAAGGACCTCTACTGTTTCAATTACTCGTCTGTTCCATTATTGTTATTATTTTTACAGGGATTATCAGGTCTTCCTCTGATATTAATAGAGAAGCAGCCCATCTCTCCCTAGTAGCAAGGAGTCGTGTGGTGGGGAGGGAGGAGACACATAGGGACGCACTGCTGACCCTTATCAGATATCACAGCTCAAGGAGCCGCAAGGTCCGCAGATCCTTGTCACTTGTCTGCGGGACATATATCTGGGTCCAGGTTTTGCTTTTCAGCACAATCTATGGTTTCAAGCCATGGTGTCTTGGCAGTCTTTGAAGCTCTTGCAAATAGTATAGATTCCAAGGGAGAAAGTTAAGGACCACCCTCTGACAGTCAAGAGGTCTTTCCAAGTATTTATAATCCCATCTCCTTGGTGGCCTTGAAGAAGAGCGACTTTAAATTTGGACACAGCCTTTATTTATGTTTTTGCGCATCTTGAGGTCCATTTATTTATGTGGATCTGACTGGTCAGCTGTCCAGCTATTTTAAGTGACGTTCTTATATTGCAGGCAGACTTCAGAGATGTGTTTTCTTTTTGCAATGTTTTTATGTAATTTAACAATGTCAAATGCCAACAAAAGCATATGTATGGATCTGTATATGTATATTTTAAAAGCCTGTTTACCTCAATAAAGGGCTATATAGTGCTATTAATATACGCCTGTTAAGTCGTGCTGTATGAAATACTGTTTTCGGGTCCAAGCTGCTACTCATTTGAATTGAGAAAATGTTTGTTTATGACCACTTTTTAGTCATATCACACATTACAGTGAATATTATATAAAATCATGGTGTACACAACAGTCTCTGGACTTGCTGTAACATAGACACCAATATTTTAAAGGTTCAAGACCGGCAGCTATAGCTCTCTGCAACTCTTACATGGTCACCCACTGAATCTAAGAAGGGCTGCGCCCGGTCAGTACTTGAATGGGAGATCACATGGGAAAACTAGCTTGCTGCCGAAAGTGGTGGTAGGGAGACCAGCAGGGGGCGCTCAACCTGTGGTCTGCGTGGGTCCTAACACCCCAGTATATTGATGCTCTATACTCTATACAGTGAGTGCTGTCTTTTGTATGAGACGTCAAACTGAGAAAAAAAATGCAGGGGTTTAACCCCGACATCCTGGCCCCAATTTTGGGGCGGGATCAAAATTGGTGATGTAGAGCGCATCTGCTAGTGGAGTGATGACGTGTCAGTTTCTCATCATTATTCATAGCGGAGTTTTCTTATCCTATGAGAAGACCCTGCTTTTTAATTATTTCTGAGAGCAAGTGCTTTGCGAAGGCAAGGCAGACCTGCCAAGCTGTGACACCCAATGACTGGGTGAGAACGCTTATGTGTTTGTTTCCATGATCCACGGAGTTTGTTGCATGGCTTTCTCCGCGATGCTGTCAGGGCCGATTCAGCAAATCTGTTTGTGTGCAGCAAGCATTTTTGTCTGAAGAGATGTCCGAGAATTGGAGAATGGCGGACTTTATCTTTTATCAGTTGAGTTCATTACCATTCAGACACTACCTATCCGTGCTGCTGTGTTCACCTGTTTTCAAATCCTCCTGATTAACGGCAGGGTTAATGCTTGGAATAGATAGGGCAAGAGACCTGCTGCACTGCTATCCACTGTGTCTGCACTGTGGAGAGAAGTCCTTCTCATTTGTGTTTATGTAAACACGATTATGTTTATAATGATATAACAAATTGTGGTTATGTGTATATGAAAATATGAATAACATATGTAGCAGGGCATTAAATAACTTAATGTTTATTTCTTTGCATTTTAACTTTGTAAACTATAAAATAATGGGTCTCACAATTTGTGTCTCATTTTGAGAGCTAACTGACAACAGTTGTCTGCCGCCCTCTTTTTCCTCTGCTCTGCTGGCCATGCCCACTCCTCCCTCTGCTCATAGAGCTCCACGCCTATCATGAAGCATTTCAAAAAATTCTGAGGTAGACTTGAACCAAAACAAATGGGCTTCATGGCCCTTTAACAATTTATAAACAATTAAACACTTTCTGGCCATCGGATATTAGGCATGGATATTATATATATTGCAATTGTGATTTTTGAAAGTTTTAAATCGCCTTTGTAAATGTTTATTATATTCATTTGTTGAGTCTCCCCAAACAGTTTGATAGAGCGATTGGACACGGAAGCCACTTTGCGTGATGTCACACTTAACAAGCGGATAGACTCCAAAAGTTTTATTTGTTTGTTTTTTTCCTGCAATGCCATAAGGATCTTTCAAACGGAAATGAGAAGTAATTTATAGGAAATATGTTTCATTCTTGTACCTTCAGAAGGTACTCTGAAATTACGTATGCTACCTGACAGTGAGAGCAAAAGTGAAATTCAACAAAGTTAAAGACTGGTGGATGGTGGACTCTGTGATCAAAGCTGTGTTTTTGTTCTGTGTTGCCTTTAGTTTCATTTTGACATAGACCTAATGTGGTCGAAAAAGCAAAAGTCAGCTATAACAACTTGTAGTTTACCACATTTCACCAAAGCTGTGAAAAGAATATAACACTGCAGACAAATGTGACTAAATGGTCCTAACATTATAGCTTTCTTTATGCATTGTCTTGTTACACAGTGTTATACTGTCAGTGTCTTGTATGACATGCATTTAACCAATTAGAGTACACTGACATTACTGGTAGTTCCTATTAACCTGGGTTAGACCCTACTCTGTAGTAGGACCTAATTCAGTTATTTTTATTTAGTTGATTTTATTTAGTTGCACAAAAGGCAGGTAAAATAAGTATGTAAAATATTTTTCAATTTCTGCAAACAATGCTTGTTTTATCTGACTATTTTCAATTATTACATTTTAAAATACTCCTAACAAGACTATAGTAACTTTTTTATTGATTACATGATTATATATTATTGACAAAATGACACTAAATTTATTTTCTTCCTGATTTAACTCTTTATAGGCCAATCATGGAAATATTCTTTGGAAAAAACCCTGAAGTTTTACCAAGACTTTTGATCTTTTATGACTTAAAAATATCAGTCAATGAACTTATTATATACAGTTCTTTGCTCTTTAAAAAGGGTAAGCCTTGTTTAACCATATCTTTTGAAAACTTTTGTCATTATCATACTTCAAGATATACAACAGAACAGCTATTTTCAGATTTTTATATCAATGTGAGATCATTTTGTTTTTCGAATCAGTATTTTAGACTAAAAGTAATAGATATTACTATATAGTAATTAAATTGTTTTACTCCAAAATTTACAACATGATAGTTTGTGTAACTCATTTTGTGCTCAGTAACAGTCAGTCAGACTAATCAGAAAAACAAAAAAAGAAAAACATGTGTACTTTCTAGCAAATTAGTTTTTTTGTTGTTGTTTTTCATTGTTACAGTGCATTTTGTTGTTATAGATTCTTTGACTTCATTTAAGAAGTTTACAACGGATGCTCTATTCGCAATAATGTCCCAGTCCTTTATACAGACGACAAGTGGTTAACTGAAAAGTCAAACTGAGGGCACGATCTGTGGGTTTTCTCGCAATGAGTGCACTGAAGCCTTGCATGTCTGTGGGATGCAGTTCTGAGGTAGTGAAATCAGTCTTCTCAGCATGGCATTTCCCCTGCTCGCTGAACTCGCTAATACATTAGGGCAAACTCTCTAAAGCACTTAAGTTTCAGGAAGTCTAGCACATCATGTTTAGGCGTTTATGTTGTAAAACGGTTCACTTTGGTGAAGTGTTTTTAAATTTGGCTTGTTTGACGCAATAGCTTGGCAATTTCAAGGCTTTCTGCAATGAACGCCATCATACTCTCAGGTCATCTCTGTACAAGTAGGGTAAAAATAATAATTGTTGCTTGTTCAAACTACTTATTAAAAGAAGCTGAAACAACACAATTCTTGAGATTTTTATGGGACAACTTAATTGTTCAATCCAGTTAAATATGTTAATTGACAACGTGAATGAATTGTGTAGAAACCTGCTTTTTTACAGTGTAGATGTTTAGGATGTTCTCATGCATTTTCACATCCACTTAATATGGAACTTGTGGAAATATTGTTGTTTTTATTTTTTTTACCAGGCTGGCATCATATATGGAAGGGTCACTGAAAGGGCACAGTTAGTATGAGTGGGAAATTTGCCCCTTGCATGGGTGGTGAATCAGCCACTGTCTAACCACAAGCCTAGACGTGCCCTACATAGACACCTGAGAGTAACTGCTCACAGCTCTGACTCATGTCAGTCCTTTCAAACCATCTGTGAGAACGTGTGCGTATGTGTGTACTCATGCCAAACACAGGATCTTCATTGCCCTTTAATACACAGCCTAGAAACAAAACAACAAAAGCCAGAACAATACGTTAACGCAAAGAGAATGATGCACTTCCGATGGTTTTGATGATGTAAGCTGAAAATAAGAAGAAAAGCTTTCATGAAACTGGTGCAGCAGGGGTCATCTTTTTTCAGATATTTAGTTTAGTTTCTTATCAAAACATTTAAAAGTTTTTCTTTTAACATTGTACTTAATACATTCTGCAATGTATTTATTTATTTGATTGATTTTGCTTTGAAAATTTTGTATCTTGCTTTCTTAAAAATTAATAGGGCATACTTTTTTTTTCATTCAACTAGCTGTATTATTTTAAGGAAATCACAAAAAACAGTGTTATAATTTTAATAAATATTTGTATATTTTATTAATATTTTGCAGATGTGAGGATTTATTTATTTGTGTGTTTATAAAATTATTTTTGTAAAGCGTTTGTTTTAAAAATAAATGTAAACACACACACACATATATTCTTCTAAATAAGATGTTTATGTTGCATTTTCAGGCGGCACGGTGGCTCAGCGGTTAGCACTGTTGCAAGATGGTCGCTGGTTCGAGTCTCAGCTGGGCCAGTTGGCATTTCTGTGTGTTTTTCATGTTTGCATGGGTTTCCTCCCGGTGCTCAAGTTTTTACCACATTCCAAAAACATGTATGAGTGTGTATGAATGTGAGAGTGTATAGGTGTTTCCCTGTACTGGGTTGCAGCTGGAAGGGCATCTGCTGTGTAAAACATAGTTCCGAATAGTTGGCGGTTCATTCCGCTGTGTCAATCCCTGATAAATAAGTGACTAAGCCGAAGGAAAATTAATGAATGAATGTTACATTTTCATAAGTATTAAATACATAAATCAAAAATAAAACCAATATCAGCCCCCTTGAAAAACAACCATTATATTTTTATATTTTGTTGTATATATATATATATATATATATTTACATTTTGAAATTTAAATAAAACATGTTCCAAATAGCATCACGGTGACGCAGTGGGTAGCACGATTGCCTCATAGCAAGAAGGTCGCTGGTTCGAGCCTCGGCTGGGTCAGTTGGACCCAGTTTCCTCTGGGTGCTCTGGTTTCCCCCACAAGTCCAAAGACATGCGCTATAAGTGAATTGGGTAAGCTAAATTGATCGAAGTGAAGTAATTGATCGAGTGTGTGTGGATGTTTCCCAGTCATTGGGTTGCAGCTGGAAGGGCATCTGCTGTGTAAAACATATGCTGAATAAGTTGGCGGTTCATTCCACTGTGGCAATCTCAGATTAATAACGGAACTAATCTGAAAAGAAAATTGATGAATAAATGAATGTTCCAAATATGTTTCATCCATTTTAAAATGGCCTTTGTTCCCAATAGTGAGCACTTCACCTCCAAACACTCCATCTATTGATGTCCTCCATGTTCAGGTCACAAGGATTAGGTGTGAATATATGACAGATTGCTGGCAGGCCCTCTAATCTTTCCACTTATCCAGTCGTGTGGCTCATTTATTGTCCTCATACAGGATGTCCTGGTATCTGGCAGGGCACTATCAAGGCACAGTGTTGCTAAGGGTGCATGTGACAAAGAAAAGCGAAACTACAAGACAAATCCCCTCACCAGATGTTACCAGCTTTTGAAAAGGTGCCTGGGAGCTTGCTCGTCCTGCACTTTCCCTCCCCTCGTCTAGTCAAAAGATCAGATTGTTTTTTCTTGCTCTCTTTATCATGCAGCCTCATGTGGATCTGCCTTTTTAAAAGCTCTTGACTCAGACTGTGACAGGTCTCTGTGCGGATGGGGCTGCTCACAGTTATGAGTGCTTGTCTTCTTCTTCTTCTCTTTTTTTGATCTCAGTCTTCTCTTTTCTTCTGACGGGAAGGTAAAGTTGACTCGTCGTGTTTGTCTTTCACTTCTTATGGTAAACGCAGAGCGGTGTGTCCTCCACTTGGAGATTTTATGGTGTTGATTCTCATGCATGAAACAGTCGAGTCGAGTGTCAGCAAGAGAAAAGCTTCACTCAAACAAAAGCTGCTAGTGAATGGCAGGGTGAAATGAGAGCACAGCTGGGCACACACACACACACACACACACAAACACACACACACACACACACACATGCAAACAATACAGGGTGATACTCTGCACATCATGTTTCCTTGGTGAATTAATCCGTACTTGTGAGCTAGTGACAGTTGATTTAGCTCTAAAGTATTTTATTTTATTTTTTGTATTTTATTTGCAATATATGAACAGCTTGTAGCAAAGCTTAAAAAATGAGGCCTTCCCCAACTTAATAGGTTTGCCAATGAAAGACTTGATATTTATGTGACTCTTAATGATTTACCCGTAAAAAAATCACAATGATATGTCATTTACTTCTGCTCCTTAACATCTTCCAGTCACAAACTAATAAAACCAAAGGATCTTTATAGGGTTTGAATGTCCTGTGAAGTACTTATAACATCCATAGAGCCTTTCCAAAAGGGTTTTTATCATTGAAAATAGTTTGTTAGGTGATTAAAATGGAAAATATAGTAGTTTATTTATTGAGAGCTTCTTTGTAGAACAAAAATGGTTCTTCTATGGCACCACTGCAAAAGCCTCTTTTATGTTGTAGAGTGCATAAAACAATTGCGTATAATGTTTAAGATAAATCAGAAAGAACCAATGTGAGTTATAATCTCAATGGGTTTCATGTAAAGGAAACTAATTTTTTCAAATTTTAGTTTGTATAGTCCATAGCAGCCTCGAGTATGCTTTAGAACTAAACTATCATAACTGTGTCATTTTAAAATGTCATTTTGCAGCTGGCAGTTAGCTCTCTGCAACTCTCTCATGGTCACCCACTGAAGTTAAGCAGGGCTGTGCCTGGTCAGTACCTGGATGGGAGACCACATGGAAAAGCCAGGTTGCTGCTGGAAGTGGTGTTAGTGAGACCAGAAAGGGGCGCCCAACCTGCTGTCTGTTTGGATCCTAATGCCCCAGTATAGTGATGGGGACTGCTCAGTGAGTGCCGTCTTTTGGATGAGACGTTAAACTGAGGTGCTGACTCTCTGTGGTCCTTAAAAATCCCAGGATGTTCTTTGAAAAAGAGTAGGGGTTTAACCCTGGCATCCTGGCCAAATTTGCCTAATGGCCTCTGTCTATCATAGCCTCCAAAACCATCACCACACCATAATTGGCTTCATCACTGTCTCCTTTTCACCAATTAGCTGGTGTGTGGTGTGTAGTCTGGGGTAATATGGTTGCCGATGCGTCATCCAGGTGGATGCTGCACACTGGTGGTGGATGAGAAGATTCCCCTCAGTGTGAGAAGCACTTTGAGTGTTCAGAAAATACGCTATATAAATATAAGGAATTAATATTGTTATTAACGAGCTTGTCTGCCGAAATGATGCAGGTGAATTTCATAGCTTGTTTGAAAATTTTCTAGTAGTTGCAGTCTAGTAGTTGCTCTAATCAGTGTTGGATGGCATCTGGATGTTCATTATCAATATATTAACTTTTCAGTATATTAACTTTCAGTACACAACTTTGGACCAGGCTCAATGGTAAATGTGCCCAGTGCTACATTTTTGAGAACCAACAAATAGGTACCTTGTACTATGTCTTCTTGCAGTTTTTGTTTTCTCAAATCCACAAGAAGGTGGCGTGTATATTTTTGACAATCTCAATTATGTTACTGGGACACATTTTCTCATACATACCAATTCTCATAAACCCCCCAGGGGCCGTTGTGGACATTACAGAAAAATCAATGTCCTTCTCGTGCGCATCCGTCAGAGAAGTTGATAGGCTTGTCGTTGTGGATAATATATCACCTTGATATCGACTGACCCACCCACCCTCTACCTAAACCCAACCGATAGTGTTTACAAAAGCAAACTACAATAGAAAATCCAACATGGGCCACATGCTTCTACAACAATCTTACACTGCTGTTATGGGTTTTGTTTTTCCTGGTTTCTGGTACTGTCTTTCGCCAGACTCAAAGCACGGTGTTCTGTCGATTTGTCCTACCTTTTCAGATTGTCCTACCTCCCATTCAAAAAGTAGGTAGCACATTTTAATATGCTGCCCATCAGATTTTGCTACCAGTGTAAACTTTAATGTGGAGTAATGATATGAAGTTGTAATATCGCTCTAACCTACCCAATCTGTAACCCCAACCTCGGAACCAATCAAATACAGTATTGGAAGCATGATTTGATGGGTAGGATAAAATGTGTTTTTAAATTAAAACCTGTTTAGTCGCATCCCAAATCTGCCACCAATCGTGGTGAGCAACTGAGCAAACTATTTATGCTAGAAAAGCCATCCATACTGAAGTAAGCAGTCAGTGGTACAACTCTGTAGCATTCGTTTTACAAACAAATTGCAGCCATATGTACCAGCAAGCACATATTTGTCGGTTCTCAAAAATGTAACCCTGGGCACATTTTCTCAATCAGCCTGACGTTACGTGTTCATAAGCATGAGCAAGAGCAATAATTTATTGGAGGCAGTTCACTAAATGGTAACAGGTGTCACAAATAACAAGGGTTTCTGAATTCTACAAATTTCCCATTTAAAAGTCAACTAAGTGCCTTGAAACACACAGTGTTATCCAGTTTGTTGATATACTTTCCACTGAAGCAGGAAGTTGGGGTAGAACGCATTGAGTAGCTCCTCCCATTTATAAAAAAAAGTAAATAATGTTTAGATTATATTATACAGTCATAGGGCTGCATTTGATAGTTTATGACAGCCACAGTCTAATAATATTAATGAGTCTGTCCGACCCGTTCTCATTGTAATCTGCTTCATATTCCTTTAAAATATAGCATTTCTATGTATAGTTCAAATGATCTCATACATTTTGTGGTCTGCACCAATTCACACGAATGCATATGATCTGTTATTGTATTTTTGGACAACATCAAACTGTTTTTGTGGTTTGTGTGACACTAATGCAAAACTAGACTTTATTCACTCCAAAGAATATTTACACTGTTTGAATCTTTATCAGTTTACAGTACACTATGTGACATTCGCAATAGTAATTTAGTAGACAAGTGATTTCAAAACAGCTTTAGGATCTATTTATAGTGTAGGGGGTGGAGATTCTTGAGAGCTTCTTTTCTCGATTCGACAGAAAATCAGATGAGAAGTCATCATATTGGTGTGAGAATTATGCTTTGAGTGGATCTATCTTTAAAATGTGAATTGGTTTTTGGAGCATAGCTTATAGATAATCTTAAGGGTAGAGATGCCCAAACTAGGGCCCACGGGCCAAAGTTGGCCCATGGTTACCTTTGATTTGGCCCAATGGTTACCTTTGATTTGATTTCATCCCATCTGAGAAGAGAGGGAGAATTTATATATGGTTTAGAGACTGTCATTTCTAATTTAATGTAACTTTTTGGTTTATTTTATTAGTTTTATTGCTAAGCTACAAAAAATCTAACTAAAATATGAAATGTTTCAATGAAATGTTGAAATAAATAAAATTAAAAAAAAAATGTACTGTCGCTCGACGGATAGAGGACAATGCAAAGACATCAGTGAGCAAATGAAGACAATGGCAGATTCTGCTTGACTAGTGTATTCAGCATTGATCTCCACTGTGTTATAAATGTTTTTTTTATTATAATAAGTTATCATTTTCAGTTATACGGCATTAGTTAATATGATTTAAAGTAATTTTTAAAGTAATAAAGTAATTTCGGCCCACAGCTCTCAATGATATTTGGTTTTATGCGTTATACCTTTTTCCGAAAAGCACCTTTGCTTACGGGTAACATATTCATGATAAATACCAAAACATTTTGTGATTCAGACTAATTTTCATTTACATTTTTATACTAATTTTGCAGTAAAGTCACATGAAAATGCTGAATGGAAAAAAATAAGGAAATAAAATAAAAATAAAAATAAAAAAGTTTAATTGGATAATTTGGTTCTTTATTTAATTTGAATACTCAACTTATATTCAAATACTTTCTTAGATATGCATCAGATTCATTTGACAGAATTTGCTTAGATGATTGAATATTGAATCATTCTAGCACACACATAACATTTGTCAGGGCAAACTGCACAACAGCAAACCTAAAATAATAACATCTGTAAATGTCCCCAGAAGTATTTGTCTTATATTGCCTTAACCACACATAAAATGGATATGGCTGTTATTGTTTCCTCTTCACTGGTAGCACACACAGTATTAACCTAGTGTAACTGCCATAGAAAGATGTGTTGTAATAGTTTTTATATCACAAAGCAAATATTTATACCATTAGCCTTTTGCTTTCATAACATGCAGATGTCTGTAATCATGAATAAATTATTGGACAAACCCATGACAATATTAACCTAAGCAAACATACCAACATTCATTCATGAAGGCATCTTTTTGAAGAATCTAATCTTTCACATATCTGTTATCTCATAACTCTCTAGCAATTTAAAGAAACATTGAAATGCAAATTTAATTCTTCTGAACTTGGTATGTCTGCATTAAAAGCAATCGCAATTTTTACCATTTTACCAAAATCATTGGCACTTGTAGTCAGTTTCTTTAACCATGGGCACAAACCACACATGATGTTAGGCATAAGTGAGTAAAGAAACGAACCAAAATGAAACACAAGTGAAAATGTGTGATTTCGATGTGCCTTGAGTTCAAAAAGGCTTGTGAGAAAGCTTGTTTGCGTTTGTGGTTAGAAGACAGTTTGTTTGCGTGCATGGGAGTGGATGTGGGTATGAGAATGCAAGATACCGTGTGAGGTTTGTTTCCGCTGTGAACGTCAGTGTTTGCGTTTTGCTCTTTGGTTCCTGCCTCACTGCATTGGTGAAGAAGATCCCTGGAGCAGAACCACCGTATTGATCGTTTCACCTATCCCGCAGTCTACCGCATTGTTTCCTCCCTTTTCTCCTCAACCAGTCAATACCTCTTTGTGTCCATCTCTGTCCATTGACAAATCACTCAGGTCAAATGCCTTTTTGTACTGCTGTCAGTCAATCCGAAGGTATGACTTCGTCTTTTTCTCATTTGGCACTTGCATTGCTTTTACACACACTCATTGTTCACATTTAGGGGTCTTTATCAGCGCAGAGTTGATTTTAGTCACTACAACTACAGTATCTGATCCAATCTTGGGTTTAAATGCAAGATTACTTCCTCTAAGTGCTGTTTTGGAGGTGGACCAGTACATCTACTGTCTGTCTGGCCGCACTCCTGCTTTGGAGATCTATGGCTTCCGTCCATTGACATCAGCACTTGTTATATCTTTGACGAGTCCAACTCGCCAGTATCTGTTTATCACATTGAACATCCTATTCTTTTGATGTGGCCACTTGCCATGGCCTTCGTGTTTCCATGGCCTGCTCCAAACAAGCTTAGACACAACAGTACAGCAGAGGAAGACAACCCTCTGCAGCCTCTGGCTTCCTATATTGTCTGAGGTGATTCCGATTTAGGGAAAGTTTATTGTTCACATGCTGCTTTGTACCTCTGGGTCTATCAGTCTGGAATGTCACACTTCCTGTGGAGTATTTTTAGACCGGACATTAAATTCAAGATGCTTATACGTATGAATAAAACGTAATTCAGAAGCAGACAATAAAACGTTTCAACAGCCTATTGTCTTCCATGACGTTTTATGACAAATCAATACATAAACTGTCAGACTGGCAGCATCGGGTCACTTCCTGAGGGACTGTTTGCTCTCAGTGGGGTGTATGGCGAGGGGACAGTGGGGGCATTTTGAGGTCTCTGACCCTTCTTATTTAGGCTGGTTGAGAGTCGAGTGGGACTGGGGCCATTGAGAAGCCATCAATGGAGGCGACCATCCAGTAGACAGGAGCACTGATAACTAAAGTGATGGAACAGGGTTAACAAGACATATTTAAAGAGCATTGTCATTTCTTGTGAATGAACGGGCTGGAGAAAAAAAAATCTTGGAAGACGCTTCATTCAGCCTCACCCCATGAATCCTAGAGAAACTTTGACTTTCTGTTCAGCAGAGGAAACATCTGGGGGGCAGACAATAAAGAATGTGTGTAAAAAAATCAGAAGAGACCACAGCCATTCTGCGTCACTTCAGTTTTCCGTTTTGCTGTTTGCTGATTTAAGATTTGTTACTCATACAGGAATGATGTCCCTGCTGGGAAAAAGTAGAAACCATCACAGATTTCATAGTTTATATTTAAGTGTTATAATGAAAACTTGGGAATGGGAATGCCAAAAAAACAAAGGAAAGCATTAAAACATACTGGTTTTAATGGTTCAGAATTGTTGGTTTATTTATTTTTTTATTATATTTTTAGTGGAAGCCATTAGAACTTATGGTCACAGTTTATTTTGATGGTCCATTTGTAGAATTTAAGTTACAGTGCATCTACATGCCATCTAATTCTGATTAGACTATAAGTAGATTGTTAGGTTGGGGTTAGTGTAAGTTGACATGTACTTGCAAAGTTTCTTACAGTCAGTTAAATGTCTGTTGAAGGAGTAGTATCAACAGATATTAAGCAGAGAGTCTACTAATACTCAAATAGACCATCAAAATAAAGTGTTACCAAACTTATGGTTAATTTTTTGGAAGGGTATTATATTATTTGCCATCAGGAGCTTTGATATATCTTTAATGTTACTTTTCTATGCAAACTTGATTAGTTTAGTTAAGAGCATTACTTAAAAAGCAAGTGTGTCGGATGATCAGTAATCATTCTGATTGATTCAGTTCAGAGCAGATTCCATGAATGAAAGCATTCAGACTCAGTCTGGTAGCTCTACTTTTCAGAAGAACAGGCTTGTTTGTTCAAAATTATTATTTTCATAAGTACAAAACTGGAAAGCTGTTCATGAGCATTGTTTGCATGCTCCCAAGGTTAAAATAAGTGCACCTTCTGTTAACTACACTCTCAGAAATAAAGGAACGGAAGCTGTCACTGGGGTGGTACCTTTTCAAAAGGTACACATTTGTACTTAAAGGGTCCATATTGGTACCTCAAAATTAATACCTAAAAATGTTAAGAGGAATTTTTTTTTATACTTTTTAGGTACTAATATGTACCCTTGAGGTATTAATATGGATCTTACCTTACCTTTTGAAAAAGTAGCACCCCAGTGACAGCTCGCGTACTGTAGGTGCGTATATTTTGGTCATTGGTTTTGACGCATTTGTTGCTTGAACGGGTCAGTTACAAAGTGAAATGTCCATACCTTTTGCAAATAAAGTTGGATATTCCAATCGGTTTGTTGTCCATTTTGTCAAAATAAAAAAATAATAAACATCAAAACAAATATAAACCCGTTCTCACACCCAAGACAGTCAAAAAGTTTGTTTGACCTTCTTCTACAACCCCCAGGTCATCGCTAGGAGTGCATAAATACCTTATACACCCTCTAGTGGTGTGAAACAAAAAAAAAATGGCTCCAACACGTATCTTTATTTCTGAGAGTGTGCTTTCTACACACTTTTCCCTCTCTTTAGTTTTTCTACAGTAGTAAAGGATGCTCAAAATTTAGTAATTTTGCTGGTTAGCAAAAATTTAGTCATGTTATATCACTTTCCCTGAAATAAATCCCTTAAACAGCTTTGGAGGCTGTTTCAAAGCAGATTTGTGGTCTGTGAGAAGTTATGTAAACTAAGTCACAGCTAGCAACTAGAGTCCCCATGAGCCACACTAGAGGGCACTCTAAACATCACCTATGTAAGTCTCTCGGACTCTATTTCCCATAACCCTTTGCACTTACACAGCTGATGCACCTTTTCTAGACTATCTTCTTAGTTACTGCTGCACCTCTTCACAATTATCTAGATCGGGAGTCACCAAACTTGTTCTTGATAAGAGCTCTAACCCTAATCACACACACCTGAACAAGGTAATAAAGCTCTTACAAGGTATATTTAAAAACTTCTAGGTGTGTTGATGAAAGTTGGAGCTAAACTCTGCAGGGACAACAGGCCCCCAGGACCATCATTGGTGACCACTGATCTAGAATATTTAAGCACCACACTTTCACATACTTATGGCTTGTTTCATATTATGGACAATTCTATGTGTGTTCTTAGTTTCTTTGTTTTCAGGTCTTTGTTTCCTGTCTTTTTTCCCCATCGAACTGTCTTTGAACATTTGGTTGTCTGCTGCCATCATCTTGCCTGGATTTGGAACACTTTTTTTGTATACCTTTGCCTGTTTGACCAATCTCTTAATAAACTATTTTTGTAAAAAGTATTGACTCATGAGTGATTAGATATGAATTCATACTGCCTTACTCACATTGATTCCCAAGCTGAGCTCAGACTACACCATATAAAACAGATTTTGGCCCAGTCCATTTCTGTACTCTGCTGAGGTGATTCATACATGACATTAGGCATCAAGATAAAACAGTCAATTAATTGATCATCTTTTTTATTATTTTGTATCATTTGATAATGTTTCTAAGAGGACAGGAATTGGTTTAATGGTTGGGATGCTTTACAATGTCAAATCTCGATGTCAAACTTCGAAAAGACTACAATGTTTTTTTTTCTGTCACCCACAACAGGTTCCCTCGTATTTGTGAGACATTGTGAGATGCTCTTTCATACCCTTCTTTGAAACGTGGTGAAGCGAAAAAAAAAGAAGAATACTGCATCCAAAAGCTGGAAAATTCAAGCCAATATACAAGATGCAAACCAAGGTAGGAAGGCAGATGTTTCACATCTGAATCCTACTTTACTTCTTTTCTCCTGAGATACCTTCATCCTATTGATTTCAGAATGTAGTTTATAGATTTATCTATTACTGCATTTATATGCAAAATCATCTGGATTCCATGCTAACAATAAAGATGGCATCTAAAAGCTGAGATTGAGACCATACCTGTACACTGTGGCGGATCACATGGAGATCATATTTACACCATCTTTATTCTTACATAGTTCATTAATTAATTTTCTTTCTTTTCGGCTTAGTCCCTTTATTAATCGGGGGCCGCCACAGCGGAATGAACCGCCAGCATATGTTTTATGTAGCAGATGCCCTTCCAGCTGCAACCCATCACTGGGAAACACCCATACACTCCCATACACACATTCACACACATACACTACGGACAATTTAGCTTACCCAATTCACCTTATGCGCATGTCTATGGACCTGTGGGGGAAATCGGAGCACCCAGAGGAAACCCACGCCAACACGGGGAGAACATGCAAACTCTATACAGAAATGACATCTGATACAGTTGAGGCTTGAACCAGCGACATTCAATTCAATTCAATTTTCAATTCACCTTTATTTGTATAGCGCTTATACAATGTAGATTGTGTCAAAGCAGCTTCACATAAAAGGTCATAGTAAATAGGAACAGTGTAGTTCAGTTTGTAGTGTTTAAGTTCAGTTCAGTTTAGCTCAGTTCAGTGTGGTTTAATAATCACTACTGAGAGTCCAAATATTGAAGAGCAAATCCAACGATGCGCAGCTCTACAGATCCTGAACCATGCAAGCCAGTGGCGACAGCGGAGAGGGAAAAAAAACTTCACTAAAGGCGGAAGTGAAGAAAAAAAACCTTGAGAGAAACCAGGCTCAGTAGGGCACGACCATTTTAATTTCTCCGCTGGCCAAACGTCTTGTGCAGAGCTGCAGTCTCAGTGGCGGAGGCTGGAAGCTGGCCTCAGCGAAGACTCGTCTGTCTCTGGAGCGTCATAGGAAACAGTCTCATGTTCTCCACTCTTCCATGACCATCGCAGTAGTTGTTCAGGATTCGGCCAGGTCCAGGATATGGAAACCTTGGGATCATCTCGTCGTTGGTCTTGGATCGAATCAGTGACTCTGCATAGTCTGAGGGCCTCGGGAAGAGTATCCCCAGGTGGAAATGGAGAATAAAGAAAATAATTAGCGTAGCTGATGTTCACAGTGTATATCAGCAAGATGCATAACCTGTGTGGAAGCCCCCTAAGTGGTGCACTAAGTGTATGCTTTACTGAACAGATAGGTCTTTAATCTAGTTTTGAATTGGGAGAGTGTGTCTGAGCCTCGGACGTTATCAGGAAGGCTATTCCAGAGTTTAGGAGCTATAAATGAGAAGGCTCGACCTCCTTTACTCGACTTTGCTATTCTAGGTACTACCAGAAGTCCTGAGTTTTGAGATCTTAAAGAGCGAGTTGGATTGTAGCGAGACAGAAGATTGGTTAGATAAGCAGGAGCTAGATTATTTAGAGCTTTATATGTAAGAAGCAATATTTTAAATTCAATACGAAACTTAACAGGCAGCCAGTGTAAGGAGGATAAAATTGGGGTGATGTGATCAAATTTTCTAGACCTGGTTAGAACTCTGGCAGCTGCATTTTGTACTAATTGAAGTTTGTTAATAGAGGATGCTGGGCAGCCAGCAAACAGAGCATTACAGTAGTCCAGCCTAGAAGTCATAAAAGCATGGACTAGCTTTTCTGCATCTGAGATGGATAGCATACTTCGTAACTTAGCTATATTTCTCAGATGAAAGAAAGCAGTTTTTGTGACATGGGAAATATGATTTTTAAAAGTTAAATTACTGTCTAATATGACACCCAGATCTTTTATAGTAGAGCTAACGCTAACTTTGTATCCCTCTAATTGTAGATCGAGTTGTGAAATCTGCTGTGTACAGGATTTAGGCCCAATAAGTAATAATTCTGTTTTGTCTGAGTTTAAGAGAAGATAATTGTTGGTCATCCAGTCTTTAACATCTTTAATACACTCAGTTAGCTTGGACAGATTAGACGTCTCGTCAGGTTTAGTTGAAATATATAATTGAGTATCATCTGCATAGCAGTGAAAGCTGATCCCATGACATTCATGCTGTGAGGTGACAGCGCTACCCACTGCGCCACCGTGCCGCCCTCTTACGTGGTACCATTGGTCAAATTAAAACGGACACTGTGTGTAACAGATAAAATTTTGCATCGCATAGTTTCTTGTATGCTAACTTGTATGTGTGTGTGCAATATATTTTCAAAAATGTTTAAAAGTGTTCGAAATGACTAATGAGTTTAAATTAACAGTTTGTTATTTTTTTGTTATTTAAGTGTTATAAGTTATTTAAGTATATAAGTGTTTAGGCAAACCCTCAGTTTTAATGCTCTTTGACATATATGAATAACAGATTTTCAGAATCAGCAATACCATCTTGAAGGGTGTGGGATATATCAAATACTACCAAAAAAAATATTTTTTTTTCGTCACCTTTTACTTCAATTTCCCAAAATGTTGATTCATTTTGCCTAAATGTTGGGCTGCCTGGTTGTGCTGCTTCAGAAATCTTTCTAAAATCAGTTTTGCGTTAAATCCTCGTGGAAATGCGTTGCTAGTTTCACCTTCTCTGTGATATAAGACACTTTTTGATCATGAGACAACAATAATTTAGAAGTCAGATTCACATAATCTGACACAGTTGCTTCATTCACATGCAACCAAAAGCAATTAAATTGGACTGAAAAGCCTTCTAATAAAGCCACTTATCAATACATCTTTTCAATCTAACTTAAACTAGAAGTTGTAGAAGTTGTGAGTGTGTATATGATGGGCCACTGACATGATGCATGGAACAAAAATTCATTGTTTTGTTTATCAAATGGGGCATTCTCACAGCTTATTAATTCTACTGATAATGAATTTACAACTAAAAATAACACACGCACGCACGCACACACACACACACACACATAATAATTTGTTTTCGTTAATCTAAATGAATTTATTCCAACTGAAACAAAATGTAACCATGTACACATTTTGTAAATATTTTGTAGCCTAAACCTGTCATTAAAAAAAAAAAAAGCATCATGAAGCCGTGAGTCATGAGTGACAATGACTTCCACTGTATGTAGGTTGGGTTAAAACTAGAATAATTACCGATCATTTTTATGATGCTGTACAACAATAGTGACTGTTTTTTAAATAGTTTTACGGTTGGAGTTGATGTAGATGTTAATTAAACACAATAAATTACTGTATTTGGTAGGTTTAGGCTTGGGGTAGATGCATACCTTAATAAAACACAATAGGTTGGAATAAAATTAGTTTATAAACTAATTAATCAAGCTTTTTCTATTTTCTGCCTACAGTGTATAAAATGTTTTGCCACTTCAAATGTAAACTTTTTGACCCTGTTGAATGTCATAATCAGTATCATCAGAAAATTCATACAGAAAACGACAGATTTTTTTATTTTTAATAAATGATATCAGAATAAAAAACAATCAATAAATCAAAAGCCACAGGATGTTTGTACAGCCCACTTGGAGCTCAAATCCCACTCATTTGGTGCTGACCTGGCCATTTGGAGTTGCCTCCAACCTCCAATTATACATAACTCAAAAGCCATTTGAAAGCCATAACTTGGTCAGTCGGACTGCACTCTTTACACTGTATGTTTTTTTGTTTTTGTTTTTTGAATCAGATACACTGGTCCCATCGTATGGTTGTTTCTTCATGCAGCTGAAAATACACCAACATAATGAATTTTGAAGTTTCTTACTGCATGACATTAAATACAAACTGCAAAGACATGCACTAAAGTTGATTCTTTAAATTGGCCTATAGAATTTTTCAATTCATGTTAAATATTTAGGCTAATTTAGGAGTTTAAGAAAATTTATAGCGCAAAAATGTGTAGCTTGTACATCACTATTTTTTAGTTTTTCCCTTTTCTTTACATTCATTCATTTTTTATCTATTGTGTCATGTGGAGTTTAAGAAGAGAGCTCTTATCCCTATTCAGTGCTCACTCCCAGCCCCCCATGAGACAAAAGTCTGTGATGACATCACCTAGTTTTCTCAATGAGTAATCCACAGGGACAGCTCATGAGATGTCTTATTCAAACTCAGATTATCTCCGCAAATCCAGTTAGCAGCGAAACTGTGCCACTTCCTCACAATACGTTCACGTTTTCTTCTTTATTTCCACATTTTATAGTCTTTTCATCTGTGTTGCCGCTCGCATCTTTGGGAAAAACGTGTTGTGAAATGCAAATAAGTTTTCAGTGAATAACTATTAACTGCATCCGCTTTTTTTCCTCCGCTGTTTGTCTTTGAGCCAGCTAATTTATTCGCCCATTGTTGTTTTCGCATTCAGCTCTAGGGCAGCGTGCAACCACAGTTACCTTGTCACTCATTCATTTGCTTGTCCAATTTAGAGGATTAATTATGCTAATCAAACCTAATGCCACACGTGAGCTCTTAAAGGAGCAGTTCACAGAAAGAAACACTACATAAGTTCCTCTTGTTTCAAAAAAGACTAATAAGGTAATAATTTGACAGTCTTGAAGAATAGTAGGAAGTATTGCATGCATGCAGTCATTCAATGCAAATTAAAGAAAACAATAATACAATGATAAATAATAATATGTGATTTTGATGCTTTATTAAAAAATAAGGTGATGTACAGACTATCAATATTGCAAATGACAATTTATTGTTTTTTTGTTTTTTGGATCTCCACACACATAAAACATTTATAATAATATATATTAATTTTTAATATTAATAACTTAAGGATAAAAATGAAATTTAAACAGTTTGCCATTTCCTCAAGTTATATTGATTTATAGTTTATTTTATTTATAGTTGATTAGTATACATTTTAAATAAAAAATATTAAATAAAATATTAATTTACTTGTTTGCAGGGGCGTATTGATTTTGGGGCCCTAAGCAATTCCAGCCATGGCGCCCAAGACCTGAAATGCACCCTTTCTACTTTTATTTCATTTTTATTTACAGTTGAAGTCGGAATTATTAGCCCCCCTGAATTATTAACCCCCTGCTCAGTTTTTCCCCAATTTTTGTTTAACGGAGAGATTTTTTCAACACATTTCTAAACATAATATTTTTAATAACTCATTTCTAATAACTGATTTATTTATCCTTGCCATAATGACAGTAAATAATATTTGACTAGAAATTTTTCAAGACACTTCTGTACAGCTTAAAGTGACATTTAAAGGCTTAACTAGGTTAATTAGGTTAACTAGGCAGGCTAGGGTAATTAGGCAAGTTATTATATAATGATGGTTTGTTCTGTAGACTATCGAAACCAAAATTAGCTTTTTAGGGGGGTTTTGAATTTTTAAAAAAATTAAAATCAGATTTTATTCTAGCCGAAATAAAACAAACAAGACTTTCTCTGGAAGAAAAGATATTATCAGACATACTTTGAAAATTTCCTTGCTCTGTTAAACATTCATTTGGAAAAAAAAATAAATAAAAATAAATAAATAAATAAATAAATAAATAAATAAATAAATAAATAAATAAATAAATAAATTTTATATATATAATTTTATATATAAATATATTATTATTATTAATAATAATAATAATAATAATAATAAATATATTTGATTGTATACTAAATAATATTTTATTACATTAAAATTGTATTTGTTCAACTCTTACCATACAAAATATGACAGAAAACGATGTTATAAATAGTTTATAGGTGAAATTTATACTTATATAGATATTTATTGGGGACCCCCAGATTTCCTGGAGCCCTCAGCCGCCACTTTACTCGATTATTGATTAAATCTGCCCCTGCTTGCTTGTAATTTTTGTGAAATTTACTGCCAATATTCTAGTGGTAGTATTTGTATCTGAAGTGAAAAATGCTTAAATGTGATAGGCAACATTTGATTTTGTTACTAGTTTATATTTAACGTATTGTTTTTAAACCTCCAACAGCATTTTATGCTTTTAGCTGCCTTCCACTAACCAGGTACCGAATGACTTGTCTATCATAGTAACAGCCGCTTAACTCGATTATTGGTTAAATTCGCCCCTGCCTGCTTGTAATTTTTGTAAAACTTACTGCCAATAATTCCAGTGGTAGTATTTGTAAATGAAAGTGCATATGTGTGATTGAAGGTACGTCAAAAATAACATTTTATCATTCAGCTAACAATTGTTTTCTGGAGACATCAATGTTTTAAAGCCCTCCTATGATTTATTTATTTTTTAAAAGTTTAATAACTGTAGTTCAGTAATTCATTCAGACAACCTCCATGTATGAACATGCATTTTCTAATTTTAGTTGTTGTTATGCTCTTATTCCCAATACAAGCATGTTCACTCTCTCTCTCTATGACTATTAAAGTATTGAGTTTCTGCACAGACTCCAGGGGGTGAATGGATCCATTTTAACTATCCGAAGAATTCAGATGCTTGGCACCCACTGCATTTAATGGGCTCTGAGCAATTGTCTTATCATTCCATGGGAAAGTCTGGCATAACTGTGACTGATCTGCCCAAGCTACACTTACTCGCTTGAGACAGAAATGACACAGAAGAAGACATGTTTCAGGAATCTGAGGAGTTTAGTACAGCTGTAGAGAACATTTTCTCATGCATGGACACAGTTTAAGTCAGGGGCCCAATAAAATTTATCCATTCATTCATTCATTCATTCATTCATTCATTCATTCATTCATTCATTCATTCATTCATTCATTCATTCATTCATTCATTCACTTATTCATTCATTCATTCATTCATTCATTAACTCATTCATTCATTCATTCGCTTTTTTTGTTTGTTTTATTTGATTAATTTCATAAATGTTTTGTAATAAGAAAGTTTGTCTAATTAATTAAATGTAAGAAAAAAACATAACTAGATGTAATTACATTTTTTGGAAACATTTAAAATGTGTTTTCATCAAATTATTTTTGCTTCCTGATTAAATTAAAGCAGAAGTAAACATGCGCAAAGCCAATTTAATTTATTTACCAGACATAAATCATGTTTATAAAGTGCTTGGGTTTGTCATTCATACTTTTCGGCTTAGTCTCTTTATTAATTTGGGGGTCGCCACAGCAGAATGAACCGCCAACTTATCCAGCTTATGTTTTACAAAGCGGATTCCCTTCCAGCTGCAACCCATCACTAGGAAATATCCATACACACTCATTCACACACATACACTACGGACAATTTTAGCTTACCCAGTTTACCTATAGCGCATGTCTTCTGACTTGTGGGGGAAACCGGAGCACCTAGAGGAAGCCCACGCGAACACGGGGAGAGTATGCAAACTTCACACAGAAACGCCAGCTGACCCAGCCAGGGCTCAAACCAATGACCTTCTTGCTGTGAGGCCATTGTGGTACCCACTGTGCCGCCGTGCTGTCCTGCTTCGGTTTGTGTATTTTACAATAACCCAGCATTTTTTATGTTTATTATGGATATTATTACTACTGTTATTGCTACTTTAAGAAGCACATATTACTTGGAAAATTCTTAATTCTACATTATACAATTCTTAATTACACATGTTTTCTGTCTTAAGTTTAACCAAACTTTTACTTAGCTGAAGTGGAAAATGCTTAAATGTGATAGGCAACATTTGATTTTGTTGCTAGTTTATATTTAACGTATTGTTTTTAAACCTCTAACAGCATTTTATGCTTTTAGCTGCCTTCCACTAACCAGGTACCGAATGACTTGTCTATAATAGTAACAGAGGACTCATTGGTGTATCTTAAACATTTTGTATAAATAAATGAGAGAAGAAAAATCTTTCAGAATTTCCCGCCAGAGAAAGTGAAATCCAATGAAGCAAGTCACTGGCTTTTCTGTCAGTGCTATATGGATGGTTATGCCTTTTCAATATAACAGAGTTTATGTTGATGGAATTTTTATTTTTAATAAATCAAAAATATTTTCATAAAAAATATACTTTTATTATTTGATGATAATTGAAGCTGAATGCGTGATTCAGGAGGCAGACAAAAATAGGCAAAGGAAAATTACACATACAAACATTATTTTGCTAAACAACTTGATATATTTTGTTTTATTATATTTTATATATCTAAAAAAATTTAAATATTTCCCAAATTATATTTAACAGAGCAAGGAAATGTTCACAGTATGTCTGATAATATCTTTTCTTCTGGAGAAACTCTAATTTGTTTTATTTTGGCTGAAATAAAAGCAGTTTTTATTTTTAAAAATCCATTTTCAGAACAAAATTATTAGCCCCTTTAAGCTATATTTATTTTCGATTGGCAACAAAACAAACCATTGTTATACATTAACTTGCCTAATTACCCTAACCTGCCTTGTTAACCTAATTAACCTAGTTAAGCCCTTAAATGTCACTTTAAGCTGTATAGAAGTGTCTTGAAAAATATCTAGTCAAATATTAATTACTGTCATCATGGCAAAGATAAAATAAATCAGTTATTACATAATGACTATTATATCAATTATATAAAATCTTCTCTCCATTAAACAGAAATTGGGGAAAAAATAAACAGGGGGCTAATAATTCTGACTACAACTTTATATATATATATATATATATATATATATATATATATATATATATATATATATATATATATATATGTGTGTGTGTGTGTGTGTGTGTGTGTGTGTGTGTGTGTGTGTGTACATATATATATATATATATATATATATATATAATATTTCTTTTAATTCATAAAATTTGTCACATTCCATCACATTACATAGTATATAACTAACATTTTGTTGACATTTTGTTTTGCATAAACATTTTGTTTTGCTTAAACACTGACACTATCTCATACTTTCTATCTAGTTTGCTGTTTCTATATCCTCTAAAAGGCACAAGCTGTCAGTAATGTGCGTATAAATTCAGGAGCAGGTGGTAAAGGAGTCTTTGTTAATCACTTAATGATGAATTCCTCACTTTACATGGTGCCTTTGGGGCCTCTGTTTTACTCCTTGTGCCCGGCCTGTAGAAACTTTATAAAAAGTTTATTTTAGCATGAAATGAGTAGGCACAGATAAATGGCCTGCTTGAGGGTTTTGTCACCCAAAGTAGTCTGGGCTATTGGGGGTGTCCTGACCGAGGCAGGTTGGGACCATATGTCATCATTCCTGTGCTTTGTGTGGGCGTTTCTCTGTGGCAACCGCATCAGCTGTGCCCATTGTGCGGCGTGACTCAATAGCCCATATATTCATTGCTGGCCTATTGCGGGGCCCGCAACAGAAACAAATTGATACATACAAGCTCCAGCCCCATTGGGATCACATGACACATTGGAAATTAACAAAAAAGGAACATTTTGGCCTGTTGAAAATCTTGAGAAAAGATTGGTTTCCTTGGAGGCCAGGCGGCCGTCCCGCCACGGCCCATTAAACTCGAATCAGATGTAAATTTTCCTTTAGCCCCCCGACGTCACTGTTGCGCTGCCCCCTTCGCAGGGCAGACACAAATTAAACAGTTTGTTTGCCAATTCACGTGTCATTTTAATGGCTTTTTATGCGTCTCTCCTTTGTTTAAATGAACGGAATAACAAACCATCATTGATTTATAATATCCAGCCACTTAAGAGGTCTGCTCACAAGGGCTTTCAAACTAACAGGGTAATTAAAGCGGATTAGAGGGGGAAATGGAGGCTTTCATTCGGGTACTTGTCATTTATAGATCCACTTTCATTTTCGAGGTGGATTGTATTTGCCACATAAATGTCAAGATGTTTGGGGAAAAAACTTGTTGATAGCTAGATTTACTTTTGTGCTGTTTTAAATAGACCTTTTAATCAAGCAATAAATATCCAAACATAAAAATTTATATATGAAATGAAATGTATATATGTACGTATGTATTTATTTATTTATTTATTTATTTATTTATTTATTTATTTATTTATGTATTTATGTATTTATGTATGTATTTATTTATTTATTTATTTATTTATGTATTTATTTATTTATTTATTTATTTATTTATTTATTTATTTATTTATTTATTTATTTATTTATGTATTTATGTATTTATTTATTTATGTATTTATGTATTTATTTATTTATTTATTTGTTTATCGATTTATCGATTTATCTATTTATGTATGAATGTTTGTATGTATGTATGTATGTATGTATGTATGTATGTATTTAAATATTTAAATATTTATCTATCTATTTATTTATTTATTTATCTATTTATTTATCTATCTATTTATTTATTTATTTATTTATTTATTTAATTTTTCTTCAGCTTAGTCCTTGCGACCTAAGCAAAATGAACCGCCAACAATACTATTTTTTAGAAGAGGATGCCCTTCCAGCTGCAACCCAGTACTGGCAAATATTTATTTATTTATTTATTTATTTATTTATTTATTTATTTATTTATTTATTTATTTATTTATTTATTTATGTTTGTATGTATTTATTAATTAATTAATTAATTTATTTATCTATTTATGTATGTATGTATGTATTTATTTATTCATTTATTTATTTATTTGTTTATCGATTTATCTATTTATGTATGAATGTTTGTATGTATGTATGTATGTATATATGTATGTATGTATGTATGTATGTATGTATTTAAATATTTATTTATTTACCTATTTATCTATTTATTTAATTATTTATTTATTTATCTATTTATTTATTTATCTGTTTATTTATCTATCTATTTATTTATTTAATTATTTATTTATTTAATTTTCCTTCAGCTTAGTCCTTGCGACCTAAGCAAAATGAACCGCCAACAATACTATGTTTTAGAAGAGGATGCCCTTCCAGCTGCAACCCAGTACTGGCAAATATTTATTTATTTATTTATTTATTTATTTATTTATTTATTTATTTATTTATTTATTTACTTCAGCACTGAACCTTTGGTCAATCATGCATGTTTCTGACTTGTCATTTCTTAAATTATATTTGTATTATATTAATTAACAATCATTAATAATTTATAATCATTATAAAATGACAATAGTACTAATATTACTGAAATTATTATTTTGTTCTTCTTGCAATTTTGTAATAGTTCCCAATACTCTGACTTATTGAAGTACTTGGACAATAAAGGATAAAAATTGCAAAAATGTCTACAAAAGAAAATTTCACATTTCTGACCCTGTTGTGAAATCATTGCATGAAGTCTTTGTGCTTCATGATCTATATAGCGTGTATTGAAATTCATTGGGATGTTTAGTTTGAAACAGTTTTGTAGTACTCTTGTCTGAGCTCCTGCAGCAGATCATAAATCTTGGTCTCTTCAGTGTCTCATTAATGAGTTCTGGTCCAGGCGGCATTTTTATTTTACAGCCGTCTGTCTGCTCGTTTCTCTGCTGTTGCTAAAGAGACTGGTCACTTGCACAATGGGCAGCTTTTCTGTTTTCTGTTTCCCCTTTTGTGGATGTTTTTTTTTTTCGCATAGGCTGGATGGCAGTCAGGAAGTTGTGGCATGGAAAACAGGCCATTTTTGAGCCACTGGTTGCTGCCTCCTCCAGATCAGGAAGTAATGTGCCAGTGTGATTGAGCAGAGAAAATATTTTGCTTGACTCATTGTTGGGAGATTTGTTGAAGTGTGGCAGACTGTACTGCAGTTCTGTTTGTTTTGGGCACTGTGAACCTTCTCTTTCCTCGTGTTGTTATAATTGTTTAATGTCATCAAATGAAGGTTTATCCTGTGAGGAGGAGAGGTCACTGGTGTTGCTTCAGCTAACAGGATGCCATGAGTTTTATTATATCTGATCAAGCTGATGCTCAAAATGATCTGCATTCAACATCATTTATATTTTACACTTTCACTTTTTAAGTGACTGCTGTTGCATTGATAATATATGATTTATGTGTGAAGTGTGATTTTAGTACTATTGAGTAACTATTGTATTTTTATTGATAGTTTAAATGAGTTTTCTTTTCTATTTTCTTCATTTAAAATTTTAATGCAAATGATTAATACAAAATATTAATGTATTGGAAAAAATGTATGTTAAATTTATGTGCGATATTAAGCAGCATCTGAAAATCAGCTAACTTTATATTTTATAATATAACTTTATAATAGCAGATTTATATGGTTTAAACCAAAGTAAATATGTTCTGAATCGTCTCTTACAAATGCCTTCATTGTGCAAGTGGTCACGTTGGTTATATTGACGGAAGTTAGCCTATTTTCAGGTGCTGCGTAATCTCATTGTGCCTGCTGCAGCTATGGTATGGCAGCAATGTTACTTGATTATTATGCCAGAATTAGAGTATAGTCCCTATATCAGAACAGAAAACAGCAAATTTTCATTTTCAATCTAACTTAGTACATAATGATACCACAGAAGAGTCAAGCTTTAATTGGCAAATCAAAATTTTTGGTATTTTTTGAGTGATATTTTAATGGTTTAATCCGATTCAATGATCTATGCTAAGCTAAGTGTTTTTGCCAGACCCAAAAATCGGCTGAACACTCTTGACCCTTCTGACTAATTATAAAAAACTTTAAAAGTAAGAGTCCAATGACTTATTTCTTTTTAGATTTTCTGTTAATTTCTTTATTTGTAAATATATCTTACCTTTTATTTTATGTTGTTGCTCAGGGTGTGGGTGTATAATGTGTATTTGTATATAACTTGATATAATTTCTGTTTAATGAAAATAAATTTTTTTCAGCACATTTCTTAACATAATAGTTTTAATATTCAATCTATGTAACTAATATAACAAATTTTTTTATGCAGACAATTGAAAAAATATAGCTTATGGGGGCTAGTAATATTGACCTTAAAATGTTTTTATAAAAATTAAAAACTACTTATATTCTAGCCGAAATAAAACAAATAAGACTTTCTCCAGAAGAAAAAATATTACAGGAATTACTGTGAAAAATTCCTTGCTCAGTTAAACATCATTTAAAGGATCAGCAAAAAAATAAAAGCCAATAGAAAAGCTGGTCTGACAGATCCATCATTAGCCACTTTGCACAGCTGTTCATGGTTGTCCACATTCTCATCTGCCTCTCCTTTGCTGCTTGTTTACAGTTTAGCTGTAAACACAAGAGCATCTCAGCACAAAATTGTAGTTTAGTGAGTGAGAATGTGCTTTTGCATAAAGAGAGCACGAAATTGTTTAAACTTGTTTAATATTTTGCCAAAAGAGTGATTTATTTGAGAATTTGGTTCAGAAAATCAAATACATTGTCTTAGCATCTGTAAGAAAAACAAAACACCAACAAAAAACTCCAGTTGCTTTTGAAATGTGTTTCTAACTACCTTCAGAATTGGTTTGTGCAATCAGATTGCAACTCAGAGAGCATTAACCCCTGGTATTTTAACAATCAGACAGCTGTCGGAACAGAGAAAATGCATGAAGTGCGCAAACAGACCCAGATTAAACTTCATATTTCTAAAGCTCTCACAGGTGTGATCTGGCGGCTTGCCATCTCTACTGGTGCCACCGATGTGAATTTGGCAGTCGGATGACTGATTATAGTAGCGGCAGCACCAGCGATGCTAATTTTCATATTGTATTGTGTTCAGCATCAGGCCTCCCAGTGTGACAGAGGCTTCCATTAGCAGATCATCCACACCGCAGAGAGACAGATGCGTAAACCACAGCGGTGCGGAGGATGCTCTCTCTGTGTCGTCCATTCATGCTCTGTGTGATTTAGTTGATTGAAAGGTCAGTTTTTAAACGTAAACAGTGTTGCTTTGTCTTTCTGTTTTGATCGAATTCATTTGTTGATACATTTGATTTGTCTTTTCATTGACTCTCTGTTAAAATAAACTTTCAGTATACTTTCTGAGAATTGATATCTTCAGACAGAAGTTTTGCGTCGCTATAAATCATCTCCATGACAGATTTCCCAGAGTGAGTGAAATGAAGATTTATTGCGATTAGATGTTTGCAATGAAGTGTTCATCAAAGCGTCATGCATTATCTGTGACATTTCAAAAGCTCTACAGTCCGTAGGTCATAATGGGAAACATCTCAGGAATGTTGCGACTCTTCAATGCTAATGTGGAGGAATGTGACCGTCTCAGTCATTTAATTGTGTGCGTTTAATTCATGTGAAGAGGAAGAGAAATGGATTAGGATGGTGGACCGTCTGGTGTTCCACTTGTTGAGTGCTGGTGGCCGAGAAGAAGCCATGTTTACGCCCTCTCAGGCTGACTGACAACCCTCAGCCGGCCGCTGAAAACCCTCTCAACGATTATTGCAGAATTATAATTGCCCATCTGGTTGTTCACTGAGGGTAACAAGGGTGTCCTCTTGGAAAAGAAGTCAGCGGTATTGAGGGAAAGTTTAAGATTCTCCAGGGTCCATAGGCTCCAATTATTCAGAGATTATCCTTTCACGTTGACTGATCTCGAATTGAATAAAGTTTGGGCTGCATTACTGACAGCTGGGTGCACCACTAAAGACGCTGGAGGCGGATCAGGGCCCCGGGTTACGGTGTTAGTCCGGCTCTGACCCCGGAGGTTAGTGAGGTGACATTATGTAGTGACAGCACTGAGGCATCTCCTCTTAGCGCTCTTCAAAGCTGGCTGGATAAATGCAGAGGGCAATCACATTAGGCGGCTCTTTCACCAGCGTTCTGTCTCTTTTGCTCAGCCTCTTTTGCCCTGAATTTTAAAGCAAAACTTTCAAATCCAAAAGTGCATACAGGCTGTTGTCTTTTAAAGTTAGGTTAAGAGATGTGGGTCATGGGGCAGAGTTCTTACTTCTGATGTCATCTGGTAGTGACGTTTTGCATAGTTTACCTTGATGTCCATTGTGAATTCAAAGGACAAAAATGTTTTTCTATAAGAAATTGGAATTCTAGGAATGCATAATATATCAGCGCTGTGTGGTCTGTGTTTATGTGAAAGAACAAAAAATATATATATAAATCAAAACACATTCAAATCAGCCTGATCTCATGAGTTTTGTCAGTTTAGTGGCTAATTCATACGAATTCGTATGTGTTCAGTTGTACGAAAATGTACGATTTTAAAAGGAGGCGTGGCATCCAACCTCGCCCCTAAACCCAATCGTCATTGGGTGATGAGCAAATTGTACTAAATTGTATGAATTAGATTGCAGGAAGTCATACAAATTAGCTACTAAATCAAAAAGTTACAAATTGCCATGAAATAGCGTTGTTCAAATACAAAGTAGTTATTTTAGATTGTACTAATATTTCACCATAATACTGATAATTTACCTTTACATTTTAAATAGTTTTGTTAGTATAAGAGATTTAATTAATAAAAAAATATTAAATAATTAAATAAATAAATCTTACAAAATTTTTAATGAGGCCAATAAATTTTTGTACATTTGTACATGTATCTTACATTTTATTTAATTTTATTTTATTGCTCCGAGTGTGTTTAATGTGTAATTCCATGGGCCACATGTCACAACTTTATATAATTTCTGTTTAACGAAAACACAATTTTTTCAACGCATTTCTAAACATAATATTTTTAATAACTGATTTTTTAACTAATATAACTAATTGTTAACTAATGGTTTTTTATGCAGACAATTTAAAAATATATAGCTTGTGGGGGCTAATAATAATTACCTTAAAATGTTTTTAAAAAAAATGAAAACTGCTTATATTCTAGCCAAAATAAAACAAATAAGACTTTCTCCAGATGAAAAAAATAGTATAGGATTGACAGTGAAAAATTCCTTGCTCCGTTAAACATCATTTAGGAAATATTTGAAAAAGAAAAAAAAAAAAATCACAGGACTTCTGCTGTATATACAGTGCTCGGCATTTACAATTTTTTGTATAGGAAGCTATACAATATTATATTTGTCCATATGGATTAGATTAGTCAGAATTAAAGCCAAATCTGGAGCTAATCTAACAAAATAACTTATGATAACTGTTAAAAATTAGCCAAGCCAAATTTATATGTTAGAGAAAAATATTAAATCAAAATGTTTAAAAAGTGCAAAATTAAAGAGAAACCAAAAATATTTTTTGAAATTTAGTATTTGGTAATTTTTTTCCCAAATTTTTCACATGAATTTAAATGTATTATCTTTCTATTTCTAAAGATGTTTGATGACCAAATACTATTTTAATAAATATGTTTGTTTAATAAATCTGTTTTGTTCAAATGCACCAAAATATATGACCTATACTGACTGAGAGATGGATAAAAATTTTCATTTTCAAAAAGGGTGTATTTATTTATGCTGAGCACTGTATATTGTATGCAAACATTTCCAATCACCTTTTTCTTTTTCTTTTTCATTGACATTTTTTTTATTTAGACAAAATCATTAAAATAATTGACCATTTACTATTTATCAATCAAAAAAAGCAATAATTGGCAAAGCAATATCATCCTAAATAATTCATATTGTTAAATTCCTTCATAATTCCTCTTTTTTGGTAACTTGCAAATCTGCTAAAATCTAATCATATTTTGTAAAAAAAAATGCTGCAGTAAGACAAACGCTTTGGCTCCAGACACAACACATAATTTCCCGCTGACCCAGTCTCCAAACACGTGTTCATATCTTAGTCAGACACTGATTACTGTGTGATTACAGAGCTCGAATACAGTGCCCAAACACACTGCTCCCAGCATTCCTCAGTGGGCACCTGAAGAGATGCTTTAGCGTGAGTGTCTTCTCCATCTCTGCCACCTTCTCCTCAGGCTATACAGTTTCACGCTCCATTCGGGACGCTTAGATCTACTGACAAGTGTTGCCGAGGCCTCTCGTTTTTATCATGGAAAAAGGCTGCGGGATTCTCATGCCATCACACAATGCCTAAACAAGCGGGTATGTCTAATTCAATTAAGTACACGAGGCTATGCCAAGCCTCTCCACTGCCGGTGTGACAGTAGTAATGAGCCGGGGCTTTGAGCCATCCTGCTGGTGGGGCGGGAGGGTGGTGTAGGTGGAACGGGGTTGGATTTGGGGGGGGGCACGTTCTCCTTAATTCAACGCTTCTGGCAGAAAGGCTTTGAAATGCTGAAAACAGCTTGGAAACACTTATTTAGACCCTTTTAAATGGAATATTCTGCATTCTTGTGCAACTGTAAAAGAGAGGCTTGAGAAGAGACACAAGCAGGCTTTGTGTGTTAGACGGGGTGTCCACTGATTCTCAAAGAAATACACTTCATCAAAGAATCCGGGAAAAATTGCAACATCAAACCAGCAAAGTAATATTAAGCAGCATGGCTTTTTTTTCCTCCAAAGATAATAATACAATGTTTTTTCAGCCCCAATTAGCACATATTAAAATGATTTGCGAAGGTTTATGTGACACTTGCCTGGAGTAAGAATGCTAAAAATTCACATTTGCTAACAGGAAAAATGTTCTACAATATAATAAACAGCACTTAGTTACTTTAAACCATCAAAATAGTCTATTATATTATTGTTTTACTAATAAGTGATTTCTTTCCCAGTAATAGGTTGCAGCTGGAAGGGCATCCGCTGTGTAAAACATAAGCTGGGTAAATTGGCGGTTCATTCCGCTGTGGCGACCCCTGTTTAATAAAGGGACTAAGCCGAAAAGAAAATGAATGAATGAATGAATGAATAAAAAGGGATTTCATAAAAAAAAAAATAATAATAATAATAATAATAATAATAATATATATATATATATATATATATATATATATATATATATATATATATATATATATATATATATATATATATATATATATATATATATATATATATATATTTAAAAATATATGATCCCAAGCTAGTGATTGGAATGACACAGTCCAATAACAAATTAACATATGTGACCCTGAACCACAATACACTCTTATTTTGCATATTGATATAATTTTAGCGATAGTCAATGATTGAAATGGTCAAAAGTATACATTTTTTTATTCCACAAACATTCATTCATTTTCTTTCGGCTTAGTCTCTTTATTCATCAGGTGTCGCAACAGCGGAATGAACCGCCAACTTATCCAGCTTATGTTTTACACAGCAGATGCTCTTCCAGCTGCAACCCAGCACTGGGAAACATCCATACACACTCATCCACTGGCAATTTAGTTTAGACAGTGCTAACCACTGAGCCACCGTATCAATCCTATTCCACAAACATTAGATTATTAAGTTAGGATCATGTTGGCCTGGGGTCAGTGTGCGAGATCGGGCCAATGCTGCCTTGTCACTAAAGTTTAATTTTCCATGCGACTATTTGTCAATTGCGTGCAAATACAATCTTAGATTCAAGAAACTGCGTGTGCTTTTAAGCCTTAAATGCTACCTTCTCTGTGATGTCGTAAACACCATACTGCTTTTCGGTTCCTCTCATCTGATTAGATGTTGTGAGGTTTTTTTTTCTGTAACCTGGTAACAACCAGTACAGCTAAGATATGGCAATATCAACTTATGAGGCTTAAAGAAAACATCTGTTTCTAACGTTTTGGAAGCTGACATTTATGTAGGTACAACACAACGAAAAAATGAAGCAATGTTTTGCACCGTCAGTTTCCAGAAAAAGCAGTCAGGAGCCTTTTTCATTGGAACAAGCAATTAATGAAATCAAAACCTCAAAGCTCACAATAAATGTGACAGCACTTTAAATTTTGCTCATAATAAATTAAAAAAATTTTAAATATTTAAATCTTAGATTCACAAACGTTATTTTTGAGGATCTTTGACAAGATGTCCTAAATGACATTAGGGCAGTTATATTATAAAACATATTTAAAATGTGGGGCTAAGAAACAGATAATAACCTTTTTTTTTCTTTTTTTTTGGTGGGGCCAGTGAAAATTTTGCCAGGGCAAGCGAAAATCAGGCCAGTAGAAAAAATCCTTATTGTTGAACCCTGTACTTGGTTATACTTAATGGTTTTGTGGCCCATGGTCACGTTTCTTTTCTTTTTTGTGTTAATGTTCTCTATTTTCACACATGGCTTACTTGTATTGTATTGTAACACTCACTAAAAAGTATTTATACAAACTTTGTCCATTCAAACGTTTTAGCAACTTTCAAAAACAAGAACAATATCATATAGGAATAATAATAATAATAATAATAATAATAATAATAATAATAGTAATAATAATAATAATAATAATAATAATAATAATAATAATAATAATTGTAATAATAATAATAATAATAATAATAATAATAATAATAATAATAATAATTGTAATAATAATAATAATAATAATAATAGTAATAATAATAATAATAATAATAATAATAATAATTGTAATAATAATAATAATAATAATAATCGTAATAATAATAATAGTAATAACAATAATAATAATAATAATAATAATCATAATAATAATAATAACAATAATAATAATAACAATAAGAAGAAGAAGAAGAAGAATCATAATAATAATAATAATAATAATAATAATAATAATAATAATAATAATAACCGTAATAATAATAATAATAATAATATTAATAATAGTAATAATAATAATAACAATAATAATGATAATACTAATAATAATAATTGTAATAATAATAATAATAATAATAATAATAATAATAATAATAATAATAATAATAATAATAATCATTGTAATAATAATAATAATAATAATAATAATCATTGTAATAATAATAATAATAATAATAATAATAATAATAATAATTAATGTATTAGTATCATTTAAATGGAAGAAAATTTGGAGTGCTATTGTAAGTGTGATTTGGGCGTGAGAAGGGGGGCACATTCTCCTTAATTCAGTGCTTCTGGCAGACAGGCTTTGAAATGTTGAAAACAGCGTGGAAACACTTATAAATGGAATATTCTGCATTCCTGTGTGACTGTATGAGAGAGGCTTGAGAAGAGACACAAGCAGGCTTTATGTATTGGATGGGGTGTTGGACTGATTCTCTGTCTCTTTCTCTCCGCTGTGTGGCACAAACACAGCTGGCCCCTCGTCTATGCATGCCAGGGGCCACGCTGATTCATAGCGGATGTGAAAAACAGTGGCTCATAATCTGTGAAAGTGGCTTTGAAGACAGTAATTGTTGCAGATGGTGCTGTTTCTTGTGTGAGTTTCCTTAACAGTTGTGAATGTTGAATACAGAAATGCTTTGAATTAATGCTTTTGGTTGGAAATGTTTTGAAAAAATATGTCAAAGACAAAATTATTAACCCTCCTCTGAAATTTTTTATTCTTTTTCAAATAGTTTCCAAGTGATGATTTACAGAGCATGGACATTTTTCACAGTACTATATTATTCTTTTGGAGGAAGTTTTAGTTTCAGTTTGGCTGGAATAAAATAATAGTAATAATAATAATAATATAAAAACTTCTAAGGTCAATGTTATCATCCATTTAACTTTTTTATTGTGCCTATTAAAATAGTTAAGTCTTTAAATTGCACTTGTAATTATATATTATATACATTAGTATGCAATATACAACATTAATACCAAAAACAAAATCAGTTAGTAATTCGAAACCTTAAAAAAATACAAACCTGAAAAAGGTTTGCATATACATAATATTTGTGTGTGTGTGTGTTGTGTAATTGTATTATGTACAAATAAATAAGCACATCCATGCATGAATTTGTGAAAAGGTATATATAATTTTTTTCTTCTGGAGAAAGTCTTATTTGGTTTATTTAGTTTTATATATATATATATATATATATATATATATATATATAAAATATAGTTGAAGTCCCCCTGAATTAGCCCCCCTGAATTATTAGACATTATTCAATTTCCGTTTAACGGTGAGAAGATTTTTTTCAACACATTTCTAAACATAATAATGTTTTAATAACTCATCTCTAATAACTGATTTATTTTATATTTGCCATGATTACAGTACATAATATTTTACTAGATATTTTTCAAGACACTTCTATACAGCTTAAAGTGACATTTAAATGCATAACAAGGTTAATTAGATTAACTAGGCAGGTTAGGGCAATTAAGCAAGTTTTTTGTGATGATGGACTATCGGGAAAAAAATTAGCTATAATTACAAATTACAAAATAATTTTGGCCCTAAAATTGTTCATAAAAAATTTAAAACTGCTTTTATTGTAGCCAAAATAAAACAAATAAGACTTTCTCCAGAAGAAAAAATATTATCAAACATACTGTGAAAATTTTTCAAAAGTTCATCATTTGTGTGTGTATATATATAGTAATTCGATATATATATATATATATATATATATATATATATATATATATATATATATATATATATATCCCCATTAATCTTTCCACTAAAAAAAATCATAATAAATTAATACTAACTAATTAATTAAGGGAATTTGTTGCATTTGGCACATTTCCAATAATTTTACCCCATTTTGTCTTACAAAACTATTATTATATGTGAATCATAAAATGTAGGCTAACAGGTTTTACATCAAAATGGATTTAGTGTGACTAAATCATCCTGTCTATTTTGTTTTGGAGCCAGATTAAGGGTTATAAATGTCAAATGTGTGATCTGGATGCTTAAACCTGATCAGAGGCAGTAAAATTATTTTTCAGACAGAAATTATGTTGCGACAGGCCTCAATCTGGATTGATGTAAATCTGGTCCAAACATAGGCTTTATATCTTTAAAAGTGGGATCAGATGTACTAAATATTATACTCAAAAGTACATTTTAATAAAAAAAATAATAATAAAATAAAATAAATAAATAAAAATAAATAAATAAATAAATAAATAAATAAATAAATAAATAAATAAATAAATAAATAAATAAATAAACACAAGGTTACACAGTATGTTTACATAAATTTATTTTGCATTTATTGTCCTTATCATATTCTTTTTCTTTTTTTTATTAGACTGTCAAAAATATTTGTATTAAATAATTGAAAATATATGCTACACTCTGTTGATTGAAAAATAAAATGCTAATGAAAGTAGTAATGGGCAGCAAGTGGATCAGTCCAGCACAGCTTTTGCAATAAACTCAGAATATTCCTCTAATGATAGTAAATAATGAGGCTTTCATGAAGGTAAATACATTGTGTCTTGTTTATTTATTTATTTTTTCTAGGCAGAAAGATTTTTTTTGTACTATCATATACAGAAGACACTCACTAAAATGCAGTTATAATTATAGTATGATCATTATTTATAATACTTGTTATAATTATTATTTTATAATTATAATATAATAAAGTATAATTAAGTATAAGTATGTAAAAAGTCCTGTCAGGTATATTTACAAATAGAAATCATTTGATGACGTGTTAAAAGATTCTGTTTAAGGATCACAGTGCTGCTCCAAAATACTCATTAATTGTTTTTTTTTAAATCTTTATGCTTTGTCGCAATGCTTCAAACCACTAAGTTATAGCAATTTGTCAGAAAAATGTTTTTATTAATTTAAAATACAATAAAATGCAGTGCGATAACTTGTTCTTTTATATGCTAGAATCAGAATACCATTTCATGCATATTTTGATCTTTTTATATTATTCATAACCTTAAAATAGACTTATATATAAGCCTAATATAATTTTGTATGATAGAATCAGAATAATGTTATTTCTTGCATACTTTGACCTTTGTATATTATTTGAAACCTTTAAATAGACTGTTTAATATAATTTTAAGTTAGAATCAGAATAAGTATGTTATTTCTTGCATATTTTGATCTTTTTATATTATTTAAATCCTTAAAATAGACTATTTAATATAATTTTAAGTTAGAATAGGAATAAGTTTGTTATTTCTTGCATATTTTGACCTTTTTATATTATTTAAATCCTTAAAATAGACTATTTAATACAATTTTAAGTTAGAATAAGAATAAGTTTGTTATTTCTTGCATATTTTGACCTTTTTATATTATTTAAATCCTTAAAATAGACTATTTAATATAATTTTGTAAGTTAGAATAAGAATAAGTATATTATTTCTTGTATATATATATATATATATATATATATATACACATACACACATATATATATATATATATATATATATATATATATATATATATATATATATATATATATATATATATATATATATATATATATATATAATTAAAATGTTAAAATAGACTTGTTACTTTTAGTTTTATAAAAAGACTTTTGTGAATACGATGCAGACGCAACAATAAGGTGATTTCTGCTTTGTCTGAACACAAAATTTCCCAAGCCAAACTCTCTTCCTGTCTTAGATGCTGACACATTGACACCTCGTTGACTCAACTGATCCATCGCTCTGATTAGTCCTCTGACCTTTAACCCGTCTACTCCAATTTGTATGTTGGATTCTGAGACACGTTTAGCAAAATTTTATTGACAATAAATAAACAAATGATGAACAAATAAACAAACAAACAAACACGACTCTAGCACTTCAAGGCGAAAGACCAAAGGAACATTCTGAATGAGCACTAAAGCGCTCGAGTGCAAAAGTCCTAGAAGACAAACCATTTACACATCGCTTAAGAATAAACAGCATTCTTATGCATTCCGGCACTTTTGACTCTGGTTAGCAAACATCAGAGACCTGGAAAGCCTTTAGTTTCAGGAAAACTCTTAGAAAAAAGGCCTCCCGCTGCTCCTGTGAAGCACTGATTCTCAGGCGCTTTTAAAAAAAGCCTCTTAAACGTTTGACTTTCTCACAGAAACAGCTTGCTAAATGGCATTTCTGTAATGGACTCCTGCTAGGGTTCATATGCGTTGTATACCCACGTTGCCCAAAGTTGTGTCAACACCATTAACATGAGAATGGCCCAAAAGAAAGGCAAGAAAAGTTTTTTTTTCGACGTAAAAAGAAAAAAAAAATCTGAAACTATAGAATTCTTTGTTTTCCGGAGAAAAAAAGATTTGAATCAAAGACATTGATGGTCATTTTTTTCGGCTTCGGATGGAAAAAGTGGTGCTGAATGAATGTCTTATTTACATGCCAATGGAAAGGGGATGTGGTTTTAAAGGATGGGAAAAGCAGGCCCTCTATTATGGAGGGTGCTGGTAGCAGGGGCCGGGACAGAGCGGGAGCCTCCCTGCCAGGCAGCGGTTAACAAGGCGCTGGCTGAATTAGAGAATGGCAATGAGTTTTTAATTGGTGACACATTATATTTATCAAGCTGACAGCCAGAGTCCTGCGCCGGAGCCTTTCTTGTTTTGTCCCATGCCGTGCATTATTTCCCCCTAGGTGCCCCTGCACGATACCCCCTGTCCGGCCGGTTCCCTCACGTGTGAAAAAAAAAAAGAATCAAAACATAATAACTGAGCGGCAAGTTGAATGATAACATTGAATTATTCATTAGGGCTGCTTAAAGTGTTGGATAAATCAAGGCCCTCTCAACCCCGACAAAAGGCTGCTCATTGTTATCGGCCAAATCAGCACGGCAGTTTAAGGCCTCACATAAAGGCAAATCCTTTTCAGAGCTGTTTAGCGAAGCTGACAGAGCTCTTTGCGGCACAGAGGCAAAAGTTATTAACAAGTGTTTAATATTTGTATGGGTGTGGTTTATCATCTGCTGCTGCTAGTCTATGAGTGCCATTAAACAAAGCTGTCGAATGATAACCATCAGCAAACATACTTTATTAGATGAACTTCCACAAAGGCATGACATTTTGGAAGAGCTGCGGAGGATGATTTGGTAAAAGAATTATATTACAGTTGCAGTTGCAGTGTTTTATTATTATTAATTTTTATTAAGAAAACCAATTCCAAAATGATCTAATATTAATTCTTAAAATTATTATTGATGTCAGATTATGCAACTTATTTGGTGTATAAATAACATAATTCATTTATTGTTTCAATTTTGCAAATATTTGATATCAGTTTCCTGAAGTCAAGCCAATTTTCAAGTATTAACATGAAGTACTACAAATGTATGCTAATTCATTAGCACACTGTAAGAAATAAATGAGTCCGAATTAAATTATTTTATTTAAAATATTAATAAAATCCGTAAATTTGCAGTTTTTCATATATTATTTTTTCCTCCATTTATTTATTTTTTTTTAATTTCATTATGGCAACTTGATCATTCTTTCCACTACTTTTAGCCATGAAAATTTGATAAAGTGACCTTTTTTTATATTTTAAAGTGATATACAGTGCATCCGGAGAGTATTCATAGCATTTTTTCCACATTTTTCATGTTACAGACTTATTCCAAAATGGATTAAATTAATTTATTTCCTTAAAATTCTACACACAATACCCCATAATGACAATGTGAAAAAAGATTTTTTTAAATTGTGACAAATTTCACAGCCTTTGCTCAATACTTTGTTGATGCACCTTTGACAGTAACTGCAACCTCAAGTCTTTTTGAATAAGATGCCACAAGCTTGGAACACCTGTCTTTGGGAATTTTTGCCCATTCCTCATTTCAGTACCTCTTAAGCGCTATCAGGTTGGATGGGAAGTGACAGTATACAGCTATTTTCAGATTTCCAAAGATGTTCAATCGGATTTAGGTCTGGCTCTGGCTGGGCCACTCAAGGACATTCACCGAGTTGTTGTGAAGCCACTCCATTGATATTTTGAGGATGTTCTTTGGGTCATTGTTCTGCTGGAAGATGAACCATCGCAATGTGGAAAGTGTGGAAAAAGTGAAGCGCTATGAATACTTTCCTGAGGCACTGTATTTTCTGGGTTGGTGTAGTATATTAATATTAATGTAATAAACTGCCATTAAATTTTCAGTCATTTAATAGACTTATTTCTCAATATATTATATCTTATACATTATGTTTTTTTTTCAAACTACTAAAATGTCAATAAAAGCCACTTTGTTAAACCATAGAGCTGAATTTTCAACATCAAATGTCAAGAGAGCAGAGATCAACATCCGATAATGCAATTCACAACCGTACATAAACAGAAAACACCTGTGAATCATAAAATACAAAAACAGTTCATAAGCAGATATTTCTACAGTAGCTATAAATCATAATTAAAAAAGAGTAGAATGTAGATATTATACTTATATCAACTTTAAAATCCATTCAATTCACCAAATAAATGTAAGTCCTGCTTAAGTAATAATTTTAACTTAACAGTTAACACATTTATCTTATTGTTCTCAAGACTTAATTTTAAAAATCTTAAATTGCATAAAATTTACTGATATCAAAATTAGAATTTAAGTTAAAAATAAGTTAGAATTTTGTATTTTTTTTTTATTCATCATGGATTAAATAAACAATATTTCAAAAAGCAAATGCATGCCAAATGGCAGATGTTATCCTTACATCAAGTGTGAGTCGCCGCTTGATTAAGATTCATTCACATACCTTCACAATATTCACGGCTGATGTGAACACACAACAGAGATAAAAGTAAGTTTATCTCTCTTTTTTCACAGCTTGAAACTTAAACATTGGCGTGTTTGAGGAGCAACAGGATTGCATCAGAACTCAAACAGATTTGGAGGAGTCTTTTGTTGACCCTCAAGGGAATGGATTTCAGGGTAAAGCGCAGTTCGGCTCTTCATAATAGACCTGAAGAATGGGAGCGAGCGAAGGGGGCCTAATGAAATATTTAAGATTTTGGCTAAAAAGGGCCTTGAAAGCCACAACAAAGGATTTGCTGAGGGCCCTCATTGTGCGCCGGACTTGCGGAAGCCGCGACCGGACCTCTACAGATGTGATGAGGGGCCATATTGAGCGGGGCTGTGCAGGCTCTGTTCACAGCTGTGTCCTTGCGCTCCCGACTGGGCCACCAGCCCCCTGCCTTTGTGCCCCATTGTGCCCGGCACAGAGCACCAATTTTACACAGAGCTGATTGCACAGCAACGCCTTTGTGTCATGGCTAAAATAGCGCCCCACCCAATCTCAGCAAAAGATCCTCGCTCATTCCCAACCCCCTTCTGTCCATTTCTGGTATCGCTCCTGTCTAGTCTTCTATCTGCAGCCATTTAAAAGATGGCAAGGTGATGAATTCTCATGTTATTATTATTATTTTTTGGATCATATCAACACTTTTGATAAGCAGAAGAGTTAAAAGGCAAGGCTTTCCATGTCCCCCTTCAGAATCTGCCTATTTAGGGCTTAATGGTTGTTGATTAATGGACCCTCTATTCAATAGAACATATGCCATTTTGGGACTCTATAAGAGCTTTATGTTGAATTTCTATGCTTGGTGTCACAAGGTCAAGGCAAGCTTTTTAACACACTACACGTGAAAAGGAGGTGATGCATAATTTACTCAGAAAGCAACTATTCACTGGGTGGTTTAAGCTCACAATAACAATTTCCCCCCCAAACCAAGGAAGGTTGCGAAACATCATTTTAACCTCTCCAAATGCTTGTCAGGTGCATCTGCCCATGAGCCTGCTGTTCTTTCCAATTAAATGATCCTTTTATCATAGCCCGCTTGCCGGAGATTGTACGGAAAAGAGCAAAGCGCAATGAAAAAACATTGCATGTTCTGTGACAAAGAGAGTTAAATATGGAAAGCTTGGTCTGGTTTAAAGTAGAAAATGCAGTGATGAGACAAAGTTGTAAGAATTCAAGTAGCAGTTGTTATCTGAGAGATGAAATGTTGCAGTGGGGAGATTTAAAGTTGTACAAAACAATGTTGCAGTTGAGAGTTTTAACAATGAATCAAGTTGCAATTGTAAGATTTAACAATGAAATTAAAAGTTCAAAGGTCAAATACAAGATTTGTTTACAATTCACAAAAGTGATTTTATATGCTTGTTTACTTTAATGCCAACTTATGAGCGAATAATAAAAAATGAAGCAACATGCAGTACATTTTCTGACCTTTAGCTGTTTTAGTATAAGAAGTAGTGATACAATATTTTATTATATTTCAAATAATTAAAACACAAGTGAGTAAAACCTAGTGCTTTGACGGTGGCAAAGTGTAAAGATTTAAAATGACAGTGTATTAGTATTTAGATCCACACTGAAAAAAAAACGATTTGTTTAAATTCAACCTAAATAAATTTTTTACCACTTAACGTAAAAAAAGAGTAAATCCAAGGAATCAACTTTGAATCATTTTTAGTGCTTAAATAGAGTCTTTAATGTGTCATTGAAGGATTTTTGTTTCAAAAAGAATTACAAATTTAAAAAAATATATAATTTTCAAAATGTAAGGTTGCATTCCACATTTGTTTTCACCAGAATTATATTTCACATGTCTGCGAAAGGTATAAAAAGTTACCATTGTGTGATTCAAATTAAAATATAATGTATAATATTACTAAATATAATACTGTAAGTGATGTTTCAAATTAGAAATTTAACATCAGAATTAAAATAGTTATAAATAATGTTGCAATTGGGAGATTTAATATTGAAATGCAGAGATCTAATATTGCTAGCAATATAAAATTGCTATGAACTTTCATGTAATCTTTAAATAAATGTGTGCTTTAAGTGGGTAGCACAGTGGTGCAGTGGCTAGCACAATCGCCTTACAGCAAGAAGGTCACTGGTTCGAGCAACAGCTGGGTCAGTTGGTGTTTCAGTTTGCGTGTTCGGCCCATGTTGACATGGGTTTTCTCCAGGTGCTCCGGTTTCCCCATCAGTCCAAAGACATGTGGTACAGGTGAATTGAATAAGCTAAATTGGCCATGGTGTATGTGAGTGTGTGCAAGAGTGTATGGGTGTTCCCCAGTGTTGGGTTGGGTAATCTCTGATTAATAAAGGGACTAAGCTGAAAAGAAAATGAATTAAATTAATGTACTTTAAGTTTGTTGTGTGAAGTTTGCAAGTTTGCTTTATTTTAAGATTTTGTACTTTTGTAATAAAGTCACACGTGAGAGGCAAAATATCAAATATCAGAAATACTGTATATGAGTTATTGTGAGTCACAATTATGGGAACTCAAGTTGTAGTTGTGAAATATATTAAATTGTAAATGGATTATTTAATTATTGTAATATCATAATTGTATATAATTGTAACATTATAAATGTGCATTTGAGAGATATCAGTTTGAGATATCAGTTTGTTATTTAACATTGAAGTTGTGATGCAGTCAGTCATGAGAGTTGCTTAAACTGAAAAAATGCTGGGTCAATCGATTTGCATTGAGAGAACATGAAGGAATTAAGTTAGCTTGTTGTTTTTCACAAATGTAAGTAGAACATAAATCTATTAAGTTGTCCCCAAAAAAACCTCAAGAATTGTGTTGTTTCAGCTTATTTTAAATAAGTAGTTTGAACAAACAGCTAATGTCATTTTTTTGAGCAAATCATAGTCTCTTTTATACTGTTGCAAGGCGGAAAAACGCTCTGTATTTCACTATTTCTGTTCCTTTTCTACAACTTGTGTCTAAAAGAAAAATCTCCCAGGTCAGTTCTGTTCAACTATTAATTAGCGAAGCGTGTAAAGGCAGTTCTTTCTTAATAAGCTTGCATTCCACAGGTTAGATCCTACACTGCAACTTATCAAAAATCCTCCTTCTTGGCATTCCTCTCCGAAGCGGCCCTATATCTCCCACTGGGGGAATAACCGAGTTGTAGGCTTCTCATAATATTCATAATAACGATAACGCTCACCACAGAGAATGCGACTGGGAAATGTAACCATTATACAGCAATTATGTTCTTTAGTGTCCGTCTCGTTTCGGGATTCGTGGCGGCAGCTGAGCGGGAGCCTATAGCGGACAGAGAATTATTCATGGGAGATGCGGAGTCCTCCGTGTGGGCCGAAGAGGATTGATGTAAACCAGAGCCTCTCACTGCCCTCCTCATCCTCATCTCCGCCGTGTGTTTCCCTTCTCTCCACAAAGACCTGTCACGTTTAATGGCCTGTTGGCTGAGTGGGCTGCTGTAGCCCTCTCCAAAAGAAAGGCCAGGAAAGAAAGGCTCATAGACAACTAATGCAGCTTAATATTCTTTAAAAAGGTCGAGGGACAATTAAAGGAGTGTTTCCCATGGTTCTCCCCCAGCGGTTTCTGCCCGCCTGCACAGCAGCTCGGCTGTTTGATGGAGTCTGAATACATCTTATTGATGGGGTCAGAGATTAGAGGCGATTGGGCCGGCTCTGAAAGGGGGTCGTGCGTGGCCTCTGAGAGAGAGCTTTGGCAGAGCCACATTCAGCTATATAGGCCTCTCGACCATCTTCACACACCAGCACATTTGCTTCACTTCTCTGCCTGCAAATGACTTTCAACAAAGCTGCCGTATTCACATAGGGCTGATGCACGTGCATGCGGCTGATATGTGGGATTGGGAAGTGTATGCATTTATGGAGCTTGTAAATGTGTTGGAGTTCATTTATGCTAACCTCAGTTTTTATAGCGCTTCCAAAGTCGTTGACCACTGACATGCCTGTTTGTGGTATTGTGAAGTTGCTGTAGTTTACACTGTGCCCTAAATCAGATGAGATGGCACAAGATTCCTGAGACAAGCAATTTGTCTGTCCACAGCAGGTATGACACAACTGTGAAAAAATAACAAAGCCAATATATATAGAAGGGCGTATGGGTGGAGTCTGTCAGCAAGTTAACTGTGTTTGCAATTAAATGGATCCATTTTTATAGAATGAAAATCCAATGATTTAACTTTATTAAATGCACATACTGTGTGTCTAATACAATCTTGTATTATGAAGCTTACAGTTTATGCCCTTCATCTTGTTTTTAAATCCGAGGTAAATTGTCTTTTACCACATTTTTTACCAATATATTGATAATTATTTTAACATTAACAGTGAAATAAAACAAAATACCTCAATCCACAAACAAATAAATAATCAAACAGAAAATGTGCAAAATAAATGTGAGATTTCTTGTTAATTGAATTAAAGGATAATATATTATTTAAAGAATCTTATATAATTTTGGTGAGGAGTTGCACGAGTTAATGCTGTAATTGAAAAAAAGGTGTTGCAGATACAGAGTGAGAAATTGGGAAAGGGAGGAACATTTTCTTCAGTAATTTACAGAATCTCCTTCTAAACTTTTGAAATATTACATTCCTAACAAACAATTAAAAAGATCTATTTTTACTTTTAATATTACTATATAGGTCATGTTGTCATCGCCATAATTTGTATACTGTTTGTCTGAGCGACAGAGGTGGGGATCCATGTGCAGTTTATTACAAAGAATAGTGAAGCAGGCAACGGTCAAAACAGGGGCAAACAGGAGCATACAGGAAATCCAAGAGCATAGCCAAAAGTGGGCAAATGGTCAGGTCAGGTGGCAAAACAATGTAAACAGTAAAACAAAGCAAAGTTCAAAAACACAGAAAGGCAAGACAATGATAATGCTTATGTGATGTTCTAAACACAAACAAGACTCAGCAACAATGTGTGTGTGTGCTGTGTTAATAATCCATCTCATCGTCCTGAACAGCTTCAGCTGTGTGTTTGCAATCAAGGGGAAACTGGGCCAGGTATGTGAGTGAAGTGCACAATGGGATTTGTAGTGCAGTTGAATGTGAGTGTTCTGCAGCAGTCTGCAAGAGCAACACTGCTGGTAATTATAACAGTCTGATTACAAGTGGATGATGCTGATACAGGTGTAAATTGTGTGTAACATGTTTTGAGCTTGATCACTTTTAATCAATTTCAGAGGTAGTGAAAAACATCGCTTTCATAGTTTAACAACTAAAGTGCTTGAATGCATTCATACAGCCACAAAAGACCAGCCAAATGAACGTGGGTGTTTTCAAAACTGCAGTTTTTTCTATGTGGTTTTGCTAGTCGTTCACATGATAAACAGCCAGGGCAAATATTTTCATAAACTCCAGCAATAGTGCAGTTGTCTGGCCAATAAAGCCCATGTGAAATCAAAATTTACAATGTTTTGTTATTCTTAAGGTAAATAAAACAATCCAAGTAAGTTAACCCACTGAAAAAATGTGTTTGTTTTGGTAGTCTTCAATCAAAATCTGAACATTTGCTTCTGTGTTTACAGTGGCGGTGCGTCTGTTGATGTCAACCTGAGGGCTTCCATAGCAACTGTATATTAATAATCAATCCCGCTCACCGTTAGTTTGCTATAAAGAAAAGATGTACAAGAAAACCCCACCCCCTACTCAATATTCCATTTCATTTGGCATCAACATACTGAAATAAAAGTCTGAGCAGCTTTGGGTTCACACAGACTTTAAAACTGGAGTTTTTGCCTCATGACAAAAGTGTTCATGCGGTTTACTGCTTTCTGATTGGCCAAATGTGGCTTTATTTTAAACCTTTGATTGCCGCCTATTAATTTGGCTTGCCCTTGATAATGCATCATAATGTGTTTTCATGTGTACGGAGATTCTTTTTTTAAACAAAGATGGGAAAAACTTACCTTAAAAAACGTAGAAAAATACCCACTGTACAAGTGGACAAGGCCTATTATCACATTATTGTTATTATTGTGCATATATTATTGAGCCTATTATTACATTATAGTGTGTTTTCAGAAAGCACACCAAAAATTAAGTTTTGTTGTCTGCAAATTTAAATGCTCAGGCTCTTTAAAGCAGTGTTTATGTCAATCATCAACTAAATAAAATCATTAAGAAATTAATTCACAAAATATTGTTCCTTCGTGTTGTTTTCACAACACTTGTGGTGTAGACCTTAAATTTCTTGGTGTGAACAAATCATAGGCTACTGATATGACTGGATTCTTATGAAAGTGTAATCACACAATTCTCTCCAATTGGCCAGTGCATTTGACTGTTAGACCATTTCCTTTTTTTTCTAAAGGAAGTGGCATCCTGAATGTGGATGTGGCCAAAGGAGCAGTCAATATGGCAAATACAATGTTTAAACCTAATTCAATGTATTGACCTTATACGTTAGAGTCAGTGCAGCCATTAGATTCTTTTTGGCTTGAGACCTCCAAGATTTTTCTACATTCAGTTTTAGACGTTAAAAATCGCTCATTATGCTGCTTGATGTTGCAAACTGATATTTTCTTATTACATTATTTTACTTTCTATGTATAGTCATGAACACACATGTTTATAGAGCAAGTAGTCTGACCATTTTTTTATGATCATTCTCCCATAGGCAACTGAATTTGACGTTTGTATGGAAAGTAGTATGGAAAGTAGACTTAGTGTACATTAATCTTGACTTTAAAGTTGCACTTAAAGGGATATTTCACACAACAATGAAAATTATATCATCATTTACTCACATTTCACTTTCTTCTAGGATATGCTTTAAAGAAAGCTGGAAACTTGTAACCATTGACTTCCATAGTATTTGTTTTTCCTAGTCAATGGTTACAGGTTTTCAGCTTTGTTGAAAATAAAGTTCTTTAACTCGTAAAGGTTTATAACCACATCAGGATGAGTAAGTAGTGAGTACATTTTCATTTTTGGGTGAACTATCCCTTTAAATATTAGTAATCAGCAGAGTGACATCTGTTTTATGAGTGACAGACATTATTTAATGGTATAAAGATGTTGTAAATATATAGTAAATTGTAAAAAAAAAAAAAAAAAAAAAGAACACTAGTAAATAATATGATTTTTTATCAATAAACTGTTAAATAAGACTTTTAGCTCAATAAACTACACATTTGCTGCTTACCTAAATACCTAGTAAGGCAGTAATTGGGCTTAAGCATTGGCTATAGGATTAGGTATGCCGAATACGATTATACTTTACAAGTTTTAATAGACAGCCTTTATTTAATGGCATTATTTAATTTAATTTAATTACATTGCATTGTTATAGTTATAAATCTGGCATTGTTAATTTGACCAGTAACTTTCATAAATTTGTATTAAATATAATCAATCAATTATTATTATTATCAGTAGTAGCAGTAGTAGTATAAAAGTTTATTTTAAATAATTAGTTGCTACATAATGACACACTATGCACTTATACACTGTACACTTATGCGCTTATACAGCATGTAGTGTATAGTGTAAAGTCATTGCAAATGGAACACTGAAACCTTTCCCAGATGTTTAACGGTTGCCAAATTAGGGATATATCGGTAACACTTTATATTGATGGTCCACTTGAGTATTAGTAGACTGTGTGCTTAATATCTGTTGATTCTGCTTCTTCAACAGACATTTAACTGACTATAGGAAACTTTGTAAGTACATGTCAACTTACACTAAGGGCATACTCACACTATGTACAGTTGCCTTGACCCGGCCGAAGCTGGCTTGTCCCTCCTCCCGTCTCCGCCGATGGCCCGCACTCACATTACATTCGGGCCTGGGCACGCTTACGTCATCGATGATGCACTGTTCAGTAAGCGCTCTCGCTCAGCACAGTGGAGATTGGTTTAGTTATATCATTTTAGTCATTTGGGATGCGGTGACACGCAGTCACATATTTCGCCGAACATATCAGCCACTTTTGACACTCGTAAACAAACATAAAGTCTTCGTGCTGCAGGAATTATAACGTTTGCTAAAGGTACAACTGTTGTGCAGTGAGGGGTTTGCGTCTTTAGTAATCTACAACAGTTTGCATTCATTGAACAGTAAGAACGATTAATAAATGCATATGAAACAGTCCCTTAAAAGTCACGTCTCGTCTTCAGTTTCAGGCTCAGGCGCGCTTTGCACTCACATTACAAGCGTACCGCTGAGCCCAATTGAACCGCGCTCAAGCACACCTCTTCCAACCGGGCCAGGGCTGGCCAAGTGAACCACATCTGAAGCCGATTCAGAGCACTCACACTTCTCAAACGATCCGAGAAACTGGCCTGGGCATGGTTCGGATAGCATAGTGTGAGTACGTCCTAACCCTAGCCCCCATCCTAAGCCCACCCTAACAGTCTACTTATAATCTAATGAGAATTAGTTGGCATGTAGATGCAATGTAACTTAAATTCAACAAATGCACCATCAAAATAATGCGAGACTGATATATCTTACCAAACTATCAATGGTACCTGTTATGAATACAACCATATTTACCATTAGACGGCAGCATAATCACTTATGTGGGAGAATTTGGCTTTTACAGTCCAACCTCTGAGCCGATAGCTCCTCTCCTTCCGCCACTGTTGAATGCACAGTGTCCAACATTCAACTCTAATTTTAAATGGTTGAATAAGTCCGGGTATTTAAAGTGCACTAATTCTTGTTATATTTTTTGAGTTTTCTGTGTAAATGCAATACTGAAACTATACTACAAACTATACTACTTACAGTGTACTACAAAATGGTGTTGAACAGTGTATACATATGTGATTTGGGACACGTCTAATGAGTTCAAATGCTGCTTTTCACATTACAGTGGTGTTATCACTCCGTCCAAGGCGTTCCAACGATACTGACGGGCAGATTTCCAGCAGACTGATGGGTTTTGTCTGTTCAGTTGCCTGCGAGGCTGCCCGTCATTCTGGCACATGTCTGCAATGTGGCCTGTAGAACAAGTGTGAAAACACAAGTACACTTTAACCGGATACCATCTCACAGTCCTCCTCACCCCTGCACTTCGAAAAAAACAACAGACGCCTTGTAATCAAACAGCCCAAACCATTAAATAATTGTTGCAACTTTGTACAATTACACCAGCAAAAATCTGTTCCCCATTTGCAGCCAAGAGAAAACGTTGCTCAGATATTGGCCACTCTATTTAATCAGGTCATCTCTGATAGTCCGCTGTGTGCAAACTACCTTCCTGTGCGTCTGGAGAAATGCTTTTGAAACGCTCCTCATTTGGGAGGGTGTAGATGCGACCCTAAGGCCGAGGGGAGCACAGCTGTATTATACAAAGCTGCTGTAATTAGGGGAAAGCTTTGGGTCAGTGAAAGCACTGGTTTTGTTTGGCTTGGTTCTCTGCGTTCAATGGCATCTATAGAGGCATCAAAGAAAAGAGCCCAATTACTGCACTGAGCGTTTTGATTTTGCTTTTCATTCGCTGTAATTAGGAGGCAGCTTTAAAATATTTTAAGAACCTACCAGATTAATTTTTTGTTTAACGTATCATTAGGCCAAATGGCATGGCCTACCCAGGTGCTCTATGGCTTAGTATAATGGAGGAGATTGTTTGAAGCGGAACTGTGTATTGCTGAGGGGTTGTTACATATTGTCTGTGGCTTGTTTTACCTTGTTATACGTATATGTCTAGGTTCTTGGATTCAAAAGATCTTGAAAATGAAGTTTAAAGAGGCTGGACCCTCATTCAAGAATTCCTAGACCATACCATAAACATGTGCTCTGTGTAAATATCGCCCCATTTACACTAATGCATTTTACATTGAACTATGTCCACATTGGGGTTTCATCTAGCTTATATGAAAACTTAAACTTACTGTAAACCTGTAACCTTACATCATGTGGCCATACACACATTTTGGGAATGTGCGTTCAAGTATAAACAGGAAGTTTGTACTTCACTCAACATTTGGTTACTACAGTAGTCAACAACAGAGTTTAACTGTGCAATGGTTGCTAAAATGAACAACAATGCAAGTAAAGTTTCCATTTATGTGTCTATGTTGTTGTTTACAGGTCACCAGGATTTTTATGATGTCTTCCGGTAGCTTTATGATTATGTTATATAAGGGCTTGACAAAAAAGCGAAGGATACGCAATGACTTAAATGACGCAATCAGGGAGCAAATGTTGGTAGCCACTCCGTTTTGTTCCATCTACTCTGACATGGAGCACCAGTGTTTTCAAACCAAAAATTTCCCCAGCCAAAATTTCTAAAGTGTTTGTTTTTGGGGGTTTAACACTCTGGAGTATTATAGATGGACTAACGGTATATCCATAGCAAAAGATAGATAGATGTTTTAAAGCTAAAACACATTAGTTTAAATGGAGCCTAGACAGACACATTATCAAAACAATAAGCTTGAAGATCTGATACAATGCTAGCCCCTTTCACACAGTTATACCGGTAAATATCCGAAAATTACCGGAATTACATTACCGACAAATTTAAAAAAGCGCTCTTCACACAGGCAAAAACGTTCCGGTAAAGACCATTCCCACATCCATTCCAAAATACCAGTAAATTCTGACATCATTAACCACATGACCTCTAAACGGCTGCACTTGTATTTTCAAACACAGAAGAGGTCGGGCTTTTGTTGATGGTACATAATATGTGTGTGTGCTGGCGCTCACCGGCCGCTTCATGTGCACGCACATCAAGCAACTGAAGCAGAGCTTGAAGATAAACAAATAGCGGTTTATAATAAGTATTTTTTCGATATTTTTTTCCACAATTGGCATTATGAAAGAACATAGAAACATTATCTGACTAACATCTAGCAGCTCTTTCCTGCAATTTTCCGTCTGCGTTCACACAGAGCAGCATTCCGGCAAATTACTGGTAATGGTACAACTTCTCTTTTTGCCGAATTGCCGAAATGAATTTACTGGTATTTTCAAAAAGGGCCTGTTCACACATGATCCTTTTCTGAAAATTATCGGCATTTTTCCGGAAAGGTCTGTATGTGTGAAAGGGGCTATTATTGTTCCTATACATACTTTTAATTTTATATTTCTACCATACTGTAATAAAAATTATATGATGAAAATGCATGTTTTTGTTACTTTAACTTATTTTAATGAGTTAATATAACAAATTTTGACGTTTAAGTCAGTTTAATAGATGCAAGTTTAAATGGCTTGTAAAGTTAACTTGATTCAACTTAAAAATTTTAAATAGAGCTTCTTTTTTTTCAGCGGACAGAGTCAATTCTGCCACATCACAAAAAATTTAAGTAAGCCATTTTTAGCTTGTATTTTTTCATTTTCTCTATCAAACATGAATCACAATATTTACAGTTTTCATTTATCTCTAGCTCTTCACTGACATTGTTGTTTCCTTGGTAGCCATGTAAACCAAGTAAAGTGTTACTACTTTTTTATTTCATTGATGAATTTTTGATTTAGGCCCGGTCAGATGCAGTGGGTAGCACTGTCATAGCAAGAAGGTTGCTGGTTTAAGCCATGGCTGGGTCAGTTGGCATTTCTTTGTGGAGTTTGCATGTTCTCCTTCTCGCTCCTTCTCACTTTTATTTTAAAGTGTTGCCAAATGTAATTTCAGTGATTTGCTAAACGTAATGCTGTTAAGCAGAATATTTTATTTGAAATGTGTTGTGTGAAAATGTATGCAGTTTTGGAACTTTTGTTATATTTGGGTTATTGGATTCAGTATGCATGTCTACCATAAACACAACTAACACAATTGCTTTACAGCAAGAAGGTTGCTGATTCTGCCCCGGCTGGGTCAGTTGGCATTTCTGTGTGGAGTTTGCATGTTCTCCTTCTCACTGGAAGGGCATCCGCTGAAAAAAAATGTGTTGGATTAGTTGGTGGTTCATCCTGCTGTGGTGACCCCTGATTAATAAAGGGACTAAGTTGGATAAAAAAATGGATGAATGAATGAACTTTTGATTTACATGCTGAAAATCAATGTGATGGGTAAAACTTCACAGCTAAGGGTCAGTTGTGCTTTGTAAAAAATATATTTTAATGTTTTATTTAATATACAAAATTATTTATAAAATATATATCATTTAAATGCTTATACAGATACAAATTTGTATCTGTAAGATGATTTTTCTTTGTGTATTTCTTTAATGCATCAAACTTTACAATTATTTGAGCACAAAAAAATAATCAAATTGAAATCTGTTAAGTAAATGAATAGGAATTAAAATCAAAACAAAAGTGCATTTTACGGAAATGTTTGAAGACACACATAGTTTCACACTGTATATCTCCACTGTAAATACTGCTTGTTGACATGTCCGGTATCCATCTAGTTGCCCCCCTGCTGGAGTTTAAGGTGCACAGCCGTTGCTGGTGAGGCATGTGGGAGTTCATGGGAAGGATCTGTGTGTGAAATGTTAATATCTCACAAGTGGCCGAGGCTGGTGGTCACCGCATTAATAATATTCTGCTGCACTGCTGGCATCCGACCCAAGGATACATGCCTGCGGTAATGGGCAGCAGCTGGAGCAGGGTTTCCGGGAGGACGCAGAGGGACATCCCGACCCTCCCGAACTCCCAGATCACCCCTCTGACTCATCCACATTCTGCAGATATTGCCAAACATCCCTCATACACTATACCATTCAAATGTTTTATTTCTTTTTTGAAAGAAGCCTATTCTGGTCACCAAGGCTGCAAAACAGTAAAATTGTAAAATATTATTACAGTTTAAAATAAAAAATTGTATTAAATGTATTATAGAATGAAATTTATTTCTGGGATTAAAAACTGAATTTTCAACTACAAAAATTCATTGTAATATAGTGTGGCATGATCCCTCAGAAATCATTATAATATTCTGATTTACTGATTATAATATACATTCATTCATTCATTTTCCTTCAGCTTAGTCCCTTTATTCATCAAGGGTTGCCACAGCGGAATGAACTGCCAACTTATCCAGCACATGTTTTATGCAGTGGATGGCCAATTTAGTTTATTCAGTTCACCTATAGCCCATGTCTTTGGACTGTGGGGGAAACCCACGCAAACACAGTGAGAACATGCAAACTCCGTACAGAAACTCCAACTGACCCAGCTAGGACTCGAACCAGCGACCTCCTTGCTGTGAGGCGACAGTGCTAACCATTGAGCCACTGTGTTGCCTGCAATATTATATAGATAATGTATAATTATTTATAATATTATACAGATTATACATTAAAATGTACATATTTCAAAATTATAGCATATAATGTATTTATTTATTTATTTATTTATTTAGTTAGTTAGTTAGTTAGTTAGTTAGTTAGTTAGTTAGTTAGTTAGTTAGTTAGTTAGTTAGTTAGTTAGTTATTTTTACATTCTTAATGTCTTAATGTTTCCTTAATGGGGAAAAATAATATACATTCGTAATGGTACTTTTGAATGATACACTAAAAAAAAAGAGTATGGAAAAAGAAATATGAGCAAACCCAACACTGGGTAATGTTTTTAGTTAAATAAGAGTTTACTGTATTATATTTACCACAAATATATGAAGCAGCTAAACAACTTGTACAACTTGTTGTTTTTAACACTTGTACAACATAATAATAACACTAATAATAATAATAATAATAATAATAACAACAACAGCAACAACAACAATAAATGTTTGTTGAGCAGCAGATCATCATATTACAATGATTTCTGAAGGATCATGTGCAAGGAACACTGAAGAGTAGGACTAAAATAATGAAAATGAGTAATTATAATGCTATATGCTATACTATAATATTTCACAATTTTACAGTTCTCACTTTACCCTACAACTGGATGCTATTACATTTAAAATGACACATAATTTTAGGTACTCTCTTGGCTTTGGAAGCAGTGCTTTAAACTCTTTTGTCAGGCCCAAAGTAGCAACATATGGGGCCATTATAGAGCAGCGAACATACATTTCAACGTGCTGCTTAACAGCTCTCTGGGGACACAAAAGGTCATTCAGCTAAAGACCCGCGATTACACTCTCTCTAATGAGTAAACTCTCAAAGGGAATGGCTTATTAGGACATTTTGGAAAGCTGTCGGCATGCAGCTAAAGAGGAGGAGTGTTTATGTTATTTAAATAGTCTTTTTTGCTACTTGTTTATATATAAGAAAGGAAGTGTGTGAGGAGACTGTGATTGTTTGTGGTTCTTGCAAAAAAAAAAGTATTAGTTATTATTATTGTCTGTCTTTTAATACGTCTTGTTGTTCTTAGGCAACTCTGTGGTACACTTTCAGAAATAAGGGGACATAAGCTGTCACTGGGGTGGTACCTTTTCAAAAGGTACAGATTTGTACCTAAAAGGTCCATATTAATCCCTCAAGGGTACATATTGGTACTTAAAAAGTACAAAAGTGTTCATTTTAAAATGGTCAGGTACTAATATATATGGTTGAGGTACCAATATGGGCCCTTTAAGTACTAATGTGTACACTTACCACCCCAGTGAAAGCTTGCGTACCTTTATTTCTGAGATGGTATGGTTCTGTATGGACAGGAATAAAAAAGTCAATAAATATACAAATAATGTGTGTTTGGCTATTAACTGTTCTCTGCATAACTTTTTTTCTCTGCTATTCTTGAATTTTTTAAAGTAAAGCTTTGAGAATTAAGTTTTAATATAAAAACAAATTATTATTATTATTATTATTATTATCACTATTGTTGTTGTTGTTGTTGTTGTTGTTGTTGTTGTTGTTGTTGTTGTTAATTTTGTATTAATGAGTGAAAAAGTTCATTAATTAAAATATCATTAATTACTACAAGGACACCTTAAAATAAAACATATAGCATATGCTAAAAGTAGTAATGCTCTAACATAAGGTCCCATTAGTTAATTGATTCATACAGAGCAATTCATTTGTGGTAACACCTTACAATAAGGTTGTGTTAGTTAACGTTAGTTAATGAAAATGCAGTTGTTTATTGTTAGCTCATGTTAACTCATGGCGCATTAACTAATGTTAACAAGCCTGCATTTGGATGTTAACTATAAATATATATAATTTATAGTTAAATATAAATTATATATATATAATTATATATATATATATATATATATATATATATATATATATATATATATATATATATATATATATATATATATATATATATATATATATATAATATATATAATATATATATATATATATATTATATATAAAAACTATATAAGAATAAATGCTCTACAAGTATTGTTTATAATTCTTTCGTGTTAGTAAATATATTAGCAAACATTACCTAATAAAACCTTTCTGTAAAGTGTGTTATGGTATTTTTCAATCTTCACTTCAATCTTTCAAACTATGTGCTGTTTTTCATGTGCATTCAGTTTCTAAATGCGAGATTTCCAGACTTTAAAAAGCGCTTAGTTGACTTAAGCAAATCTGTTGTAACTTCGGACTGTTAAGTTGACTTAACTTAATATTTCATAAATATGCACATAGTTCATTTACTTTAATAATTGTAAGACAACTCACATTTTTAAAGTAAAGTCAACTATTTGCTTTTTACATTGCAAAATGACTAGAATGCACTACAAAATCCTGTTCCTTAAAAACAACAAACATCATCAGATAAAATAAGATAGTGTCAATGCAGAGTTTTACATTACAGGTTTGGGTAAAAATGCAATGCACCTGTTTAGGACACAGTGTTCAGTTTACACTGAAGAAATGGAAATTGTGCATACCTATAACCTGACTTTGACAAACTTTATTCTCATTCAAATGTACTGGTGCAAAGCACTGGCTTTGCAGTTTCAGTAAAGAATAACACTATAAACAATGGGTAAATAAATAATATAACATAACCATAATCATATACACAGAGGCTGACTGACGGTCCTTATTGTCAGGTGGATCTATAGTGCAAATCATAATAGTGCATACAAGTTTTAGGGTGAAAAAAATTAAATAATTAAATAAATTGTGACCATTAGGAGTTTAACAGTCTGATGGCCAGTGGGAGAAAGCTTCTGCAGAAACTGATTCTGCTTTTAATGCTGCAGAATCTCTTCCCAGAGGCTAGCGGGGTAAACAATCCATGGTGGACTGTATAAAGAAATGTGTATGACATCGCTGCTTTCACAAAACTGTGTTATTGTAGTTTACAGATCCAAAAGGTACAAAAAAAAACACACTGTGAAGCCAAAAATGCTTAAAAACAACAATCAATTTTTCAGTGAAAACAGTGTCAGTTAAACAGATCTTAATCACGGCCCTTAGTTACACTCTATCAACCATCCAGAATACATCTTTACATTCTGGTTACAAAAAAAAATGTGTTCTTGACATTGTAAAATCTCCAAGTGATGAGTTTTGCACAGTAGGATTTTACAGTACATGTTCTTGTACGCATACAGTTACAAGCGAGTCTTTTTAATAGCACCTCAGCGAGTTGTGGTTTTGCGGGTTGACCTTGACATGGCATCACATTTAACTTCCACTTGCCGGGAATATATTTTTGAAAAAGCACCTTCATTGTGACACATGGACCTCGGTGTTGGCCAGTGACCAGCGGCCGAACAGGATTGGCAGCAGGACCGTGAGAAACAGGGGGGCGACACCCAAATGTCAGCACAGCTGCAGAACTGCTGAGCATAAAAGCCTAATTACCGAAATATGCAGCCGGAGGCCTCCCCACAGTGAAAACAGAGCAGCGTTTGACTGGACGCTGCCAGAGAGCGGTAGTGTAACGTGTCCTCCGGTCAGTGACGTGAGATTTACTGTGTGCACGGAGCTCCAGGATTCCTCAGCTGCCGTCTGACATCAAGCCGCGTGTGTGTGGGTGTGTTTGGGGTTTGGGTTTCTTCTTTCTCAGACTTTAACCTGAGAAGTAGAAAAATAAATAATCACTTATTAGAGCTGTAAACTATAGCTACTAACTGCAGAGTGACACTGACCAGACTTGTAACTTGTAATTGTTAAGCAATTGTGTATTTGTTGTTGTTGTAGTTTTTTAATTATGTTTAATTTTTGCAGCTAGAAAATTTTTCATCCAACAATACAAGGGTTTTATACACAGATTTTAAAAAGTATACATTTTTAGAAACATTTGACCTAAATAAAAATCATTTGATAGGGGATACAAATTTAAAAACAAAAACAATTGCTCAAAATTAATACACAAAAAGCTGATGACTTTTTTTTTTTTGACCAAATGGTTTGACCTCCTGAATATTGACAGTCAGCAGTTTTGGAAGGTTAAGCACTTTCTTGTAGCCTTTATCTTTGCTTATGTAGAGTTTTTGCAGGTATAATTGTTTTTTTAATTCACAATTCCACAAATTAAGACTTAAAAAACAAAGTCTTACAATAATAGTCATGACATTAAATGTTGCTCTGCAAAAAAAAAAAAAGAAAAAAATATATATATCTTAATACATAACCTATATATATATATATATATTAGGGTTGTAAAAATTAATTGGTTCTTCAATGCACCACGATGCAGACAAAAGATAACTATAGCGAGGGAGATGACTGTGAGTGATTAAAATGCTCCAACTACTTGAAAAGCAGATAACTACAATTCACTGCTTGTGAGTTTGCTGGATAGTCTTTTAGTGACAGGGAAGTACATAAGAACCCTGCTAGTAAAAAATGAAAGCTGTAAACTCTCTCTCAGTCTCTGTGGCCCCTTTGACCTGCTGGCATGTTTGTGAGGTAACGTTTTATCTCCTCTCTCAGCTGTTACAGCAATAACGTTACTTGTTTATCCAGACAGGAGCGTGTCTGCAGAGTGAGTTTTCTCCACCGCGTTGCCGTCTGTAATGGATCAGCTGATTGCCACGGCTGTTTAACATCATTGTTTGCTGAACATTACAGCCAATTGCAGCCTTTTCTGTTGAGTGCGTGATCAACCATAGGCGTTTAAGAACTCGCTCAACATTGCTCAAAAAGCAAGCGGGATAATATTTACATTAGTTTATTTGCTATAAATGCATGTACTTCAATTTTGTTCGATACATACAAAGAGTGTTTTCTTTGAGCTGGTAAAATTAAAGGTACAGTACATAAATCTGACTGCTTGTATTAAAGGACAAAATTGAATTACAAATGATATGTAAATATAAATTTATTAATAAAGTAAAAATTTTAATACAAGAATTATTGTGTTGCTAAGTAAAATATCAAATTGTTTATGGAAAGCATCATCAATGCATTGTGATGTGTCGAGATATCGAATTGAATGGAATTAATAGCATGATAATCGAAATCGAACCGAACCGAAACCGCGGAACCGAGACCAGTGTATTCACACCCCTAATATCGAACCAAGATGATATTTCTCTAAACCTATAATAACATTTGTTTTCATTGTTTATTTTTTATCATATAATAACTCTATTTTATTAAACAAGATTTAATAAGTAATATTTAGTCAAATAAATGTTAATTTAAGAATTATTTCACTTTGCACAGAAAAACATGAAAAAAAAAAAACGCTGAGGAAGAAAAAAACTTTATCAGAAGATCAACGACATTAATCCAAAAATATGTTATTGTTATGATGTTATTCAGGCCTTAATTATTCATTCTTAAATTAATAAAATACTTAAAGTGTTGGTTTCTGTTTGTTCATAAGGAAAAAAAAGCTATATTTCAAAGCTGAGTTTTTTCTTTCTTTCTCCATAACAAGTCTAAACTGAATAAATAGTTCTCAGTTATCTGCAGCTTTTCCTGTTAACCCATATAAGCCATTTCACGCCCGCTCCTATCAAATGTACTACAACATGCTTAGTTGTGTTTTTACCACCCAGCTTTTTATTTACAAATCATCAGTTTGTCATACTCACTGCTCTGCATTTTCCTCATAGGGGCTTTGAGCATGTTATGCTTAGGTCATGCCAGCTTCAGATTTCCCCTTATTTATGGACTTTTTAAACCAGGAACTTGCACTATTAGTCGAACTCTGTTGTGACTGAAAACAAACACAAAACAGCAGGATGTTGACTAACTTATTTAGATCAATTAAACTTGATACAAATGTACCAGGTTATTAGATTTTTAAACATAATTGTGTTTTAAGACAAGACACCTTATATAAAAACACACTCCTAATTGATTAAGCTAATGTTACAATAATGCATCATCTAATTGTATTTGCACTAATATCAATATATTTGAATGAAATATAAATGGAATATATAAGTGAAATATAAATGGACTGAAACCAATTTTTTGCTAGATTTTTCTGGTAATTTGCTTGTTTTGGTTGTTTGATTTTTACACGTTAGTGTATGTTCAAACTTATTCTATTGGATCATCAGGCTTAAAAAGAAAATTATACATTGTTCTCATTGTCAGGTTTAAGACCATACCTAATCAAGAACTCTTCAAACACACCGCCAACCTGTTTTCACCTAATTGGACATGTTTCTGGATGTAGCGACCCCTGATAGAGCAGGGAGTTGATATTAGAAATAAGCTATAAAAAGCCAAATAACCAATAATCACAAAACTGGCCAATAGCTGAAAAAAGTCATGTTTTACTTCTTTAAAGGGTCATGAAACCCCCCTCTTTCAATTCAAGTTTACAGAATTTTTTTTAAAAATGCTCCATGATGGGCGTGGAGCGCTGCGAGCAGAGGGAGGAGTGGCCGTGGCTGGCAGAGCAGGGGGAAAAAGAGAAGGGCTAACAAAAGTTTGGCTCACCAACTTAAGAAAAAAATTCCAACACAAAACTAGAGGTGATGTGTGATTTTAAAGTTTATAAAGTTAAAATGGCAAGAAATAAACAGTAGGTAATTGAATGCCATGTTACATATATTTCATAATTTCAAACATTTATATTTGAATATATATATATATTTATATATGTACACATAACCACAATTTTTATATGATTTTAAGATGGAATTAGCTGACAAAAGCTCAAAATTATGAGCTTAAAGTAAAAAAAAAAATTAAGTTTTCACAGTTAAAGCTAACAGGTGCTAACGTTGTCTTAATGTGTGCTCAACTAACACAAATTTGTTAAAATCTCAAATAAAGTACTCAAGGGTTTCTAGAACCTTTAAAGCATATATGTTATTACGCGACAAGAAGCTTGCTCTGCAGATTGTTCTCTGATCTTTCATTGTTTTAATTAAAGGCAGAAATTTGGATATTGGATCTCATGAGGGCAAATAAATTAATAACAAATTGTCCTATGGGTGAACTGTCCAGTCAAAGCATTCCAGGGTGCATTTCTTTACAGTTTTGTTTTGTATTCTATTCTATTTTTTACATCTTAGTTACTATCTTAAAATGTCATTATGAAAGCATTCGTTAATAAAAGCATTAAGCACCATGAAGCTGTGGTTGCGAATTTTTTTTAACAGCGGAGCAGAGCAGAATGCCTTAAACCCATTTTATGTGTTATAAATTCACTGTTAGACACTGCTTCATGGGCATTGTTGCTTTTATAACATGGTTATTCCATATACATAGCAAGGTTTTACAAAATAGAGCAATAAATTGTTTCTTAAGCTCAGCTTCTATGGTTGAAAAGCAACAAAAGTGCATGTTTGTACAGTATATTGTAAGAGTTTCCAAGGCTGTTCGACCAATCAGAATCAAGAACTGAAAAAACAATCAAAGAATAGAAAAAAAACAACCAATTAATTTGATTCTTATGATGAAATTCCAAAAACAACACTGGACCCCAATGCAACATTTTATTTCAAAACATGAATACGTTTGGATATTTACATGAGAAAGATTGCAGAGAGCCTATAAAGCAAAGTTTATGATGCGTGGCATGTGCTTACGTGCACCCGTATGTTGGCCTGGTGTTTACACGTCATATATTTGACAGACAAGTTTAAAGAGAGGCAGGAGGCAGCGTCTGCGGTCAGGAGGTGGACGGAGCAGAGTTAAACAGTAAGCGAGCGAGAGGGAGCGTGTGAGAGAGAATAAGAAAAGGGGAAAAAGAGCCTGTACTTGTGCCTTTCAAGGTGTGTTATTTGTTCAAGGCTGTCCAAACATTTACAGAGTGCTGGCAGCCTAGGAATGCAGAGGCAGGGCCGAGGCGGGCGAGCTTCAGCCGTGGGAAACCGCTGCTCTCCTCAACCTCTGCCGGCTCCTTCCCCCTCGGGCAGAGTGTCAACATACCCGGTGCCAGAGATTTGTGAGACTGATAGTGACAAGTCCCGTCAGCAGCCTTACGCACACACACACACACACCCATAAGCACACGCACACACGCTCCCAGCAGCACACAGGCAAGCTTTCCGCCTCCCTCTCACGCCGACACACTTTAACAGTCAGATGAGGAAGCCTCAGGCGCCCATAGACCAACACACACACACTTAAAAACACACGGCCCACGCTCAGATACAAAGACTGAGTGTTTCTGCTGGCTAATTCTTTGAAGATGCTGTCATTTTTACAAGGCATTCATTTTTTAGACTGATTAAAGGGTTAGTTCACTGCAAAATTAACATTGTGTTAGTTGTTCCAGACCCATAAAAATTATGTTCATCTTTGAAAGGCAAATTAAGTTTTTTTTTATCAAATCTGAGACATTTGTGTCCCTATATTGGAAGTCTATATTAATAACAAGATTCAAAATTCATAATTTGGAGCAAGAGATGGAGTTTGGCTGTATTTAATGTGTTGTTGTTGTTTTTAGTTCGGGTTTGTAATCTGTAATCCAGAGTAAAACCTGCTCCAAAATTACCACACTCTTAAATACAAACTAGGTTCCAGTCTAGGACTTCCAATCACAACAATGCCACAGAGGAGCCATAGAAAGTTCCACAAAGAACCTTTAAGTGGAGTTTATTTATAAACTAATTTCAAGAGGATCACATGCTTATGATTGATCATGGCTGGACCCGCATTAGCTAATACCTGATTCTCCAATCAGATGATTCCTAAGTCACTATAAATAAACATACACAGCCAAATCCTCTGAGTAAAATGTACTCAGTTCAGTGTCTTTGGTCTCTCTCTAAATTGAGTAAAAGTTACTCAGCAGCAGAGTTATAGTTAATGAGACAGTGAAGGGACTAATTAAGTGATGATTGAGCACTAATGATGAACACCTGCTGCTAATAAGCAAAAACAGAAGAGAAACACAAAACTACATCTACCTTCAGTCAGGCTTAGATGAAATAAACTGAAATAAAACACACTGGATCTCTCAAAATCTTAACAGATGGTCATTTTTATTCACTGTCTCATTAACTTTAACTCTGCTGTTGAGTAACTTTTACTCAATTTAGAGAGGGACCAAATACACTCTGAACTGAGAAAATTTTACTTAGATTGTGCTGTGTAGTCTTTATACTTCAGTCATCTTTGTCTTGAAGAATCCCCCCGTCCTCCCCTATTCCTCCTCCTTTTTTTCTAAATTGGGTGGCACGGCTGCCCAGTGGTTAGCACTGTTGCCTCACAGCAAGAACGTCACTGGTTCCAGCCCTTGCCAGGCCAGTTGGCGTTTCTGTGCGGAGTTTGCATGTTCTACCCGTGTTCGCCTGGGTTTCCCACGGGTTCCCTGGTTTCCTCCCAACCGTTGAAAGACATGCGTCATAAATAAACTGACTAAACCAAATTGCCACTATAGTGAAGTTCCTAGCCAACAGTATTTTTCCTCATAAAGCAATTCGTTATTAACCTCAAATAAGCGAAGGAGTTCTTGAGATCTACCTGAGCTCAATCTCCTCTCTCGTCCTGCAAACGGGAAGGAGCCCAGGACTTGAGAATCATTTGAGCTCAGGTCTCTTTCCTGGGACAGCATGCCAAAAGAGCTTATAGTCAATCATCAGCTAAATGTGAACTCTTGAAAGAATGATTTATTTTTCTCTTATACTGTGAAGAAACAATTTAGCCTGATGAACATTTTAATAATTTAAGGACTCAAATGTCTGTTCTGATTCAATAATCTACTAAGCTAAAAGTGTTCCCACCAAACCTAGAGATAAACTGAAAAGATTCAAAAATAGGTCAAACTCAAATGTTTAGCCCTAAAAAAGTGGTGTGTTCCTTTAAAAGTGGCACAGTGTCTCAGTTGTTAGAACTGTTGCCTCACAGCAAGAAGGTCGCTGGTTTGAGTCCTGACTAGACCAGAAGGCAATTCAAAGCTTGCATGTTCATCCAGTGTTTGTGTACAGGTGAATTTGTTAAACTAAATTGGCCAAAGGGGATAAATGAGAGAGTGTATGGTTGGTTTCCAGTGCTGGGTTGCAGCTGGAAGGGCATTCGTCACATGAAACATATGCCAGAGTAATTGGTGGTTCATTCCGCTGTGGCGACCCATGATAAACCAGGAACTAAGCTGCAGGATAATGAGTGAGTGCCAATAAAAAAACCTTTTCCAGCTCAAAACCAACCTGCCTTCTTAAGACCAATTAAAGTAGTACTAAATGTGAACTTAGCTGGGTAAAAATCCGTCTTTGTGCAACAGGTAGGGTTGTGCTTGCTTACATTTACTCATCAATGTTTATATATAAATAAATATTGAAATTTTGAAGAGTCAGAATTGAGCAAAAACTATTTTGGAATTAGAATGGGGATGGTGTCGAGGGTTCGAAACTAACCCTTTAAAAATACACATTCAATATAATACAATACATGCAAATCATCTGCAAAGACACAAAGCACTATCAAATGATCAAGGACAAACTGGAGGGTTTGTGATTTTGTCTATTTTTCATCCACTCTAGCTTATGTCACGGCTGAGGTCACATTAAGGAGATATTATTATAGAGCTGAAGTGTTGAGCGTCCTCAGCTCTCTGTCATTTAGTTAATGGTGTTTTGTGTGAGGTACATAGTAGAATGGGTGTGGTTGGGATGCAGCAGCTGACAGTGAATGGTGATAAAGCTCTTCAGACGGCAGTAAACACTCTCACATGCTGCCTGAGTAGGAGTGTCCACTATCCGGCTCGTGAGTGCTTGTGTGATACTACGTCTGTCTGATTGTGGATAATTACCCTTTTAAACCCAAATATATCTCTGTGAATGGACAAATGGCCCTTCATCTTAGTGTAAGAATTATACCTCACTTGTAGATAGATAGAAATGATGTTTAACAGAGAAAGGAAATTTTCACAGTATGTCTGATAATATTTTTTCTTCTGGAGAAAGTCTTATTTGTTTTATTTTGGCAGGAATAAAAGCAGTTTTTATTTTTTCAAAAACCATTTTAAGGTCAAAATTATTAGCCCCTTTGAGCTATATATTTTTTCGATAGTCTACAGAACAAACTATCGATATACAATGGCATGCCTAATTACCCTAACCTGCCTAGTTAACCTAATTAACTTAGTTAAGCCTTTAAATGAACTTTTAACTAACATTTATAAAATCTACATCAGACAGACTGACAGGCAGATTTAGACAGGCAGGGTTAGGTGCCCTCCTCCTTTTTAAAATCGTACAATTTCGTATGACTGAACTCATACGAATTAGCCACTAAACTGACAAAATGTAAAATACTTACGTTTTCTCGTGAGATCAGGCTAGACAGACAGACAGACAGACAGACAGACAGACAGACAGACAGACAGACAGATAGATCATGTCACTTTTCCCCACACCCCAATTTCACACACCCATACGTCAGTTTTACCGAGGGCGTCATATGGTCACCACTTCAGATCAAAGTCTATAACTTGCAAAAGATAGCCATAGTCAACAGTACCGCAGTTCAAAGGAGTCTTAAAAGAGGCGGTTAAATATTTGTCTACTACTTCATATCATCCAGTTATATGAGGCTGCAATTCCATACCTGCAACTTTTGGTGAAGTATGAGAAACATGTCTAGTCGAAACCCAAAGCAGGAAGCCCGTGGTGTCTGATGGCTCGAGGCGGGATGAATGTGATGCTGCCAACTCCACTGACATTTCACAAATATAAAAGCCGTTTCAATTATGAATTCCAACAGATGAGAGACCAAATGACTACATAAAAGACTCTTGTGATACTAACAAAGTGATTGCGCTACTGGGCTTAGCTGCATTGTTTACCGGGTCACGCAGTGTTTTTTTTTTTGTTCGTTTTATTGAGTGACAGAAGAAACAATATTAGCCTTTAAGGGGAGACACTGTATGCAGGCGAATATTGTTTTTTGATGCAACTCCAGATTTTGATGTAACTGCAGACATTTTTTTGTGTTTTTTTTTTTCAGGAAAATCTAAAATACTGTTCTAAGTGTTTCTTTTGCACTTAAATCTGCCCTTTTTTTCAAATAAGTTTTATTTATTTTCTGTTTTACATATTTTGTCCACATATAACATAGGCAAAGCAAATAAAAAGAAAGAAAAAGGAAAAGGAAAAACAATATAAAATATGAAAATCAATGATAGATAAATGGATGGATGGATGGATGGATGGATGGATGGATGGATGGATGGATGGATGGATGGATGGATGGATGGATAGATAGATAGATAGATAGATAGATAGATAGATAGATAGATAGATAGATAGATAGATAGATAGATAGATAGATAGATAGATAGATAGATAGATAGATAGATAGATAGATAGATAGATAGATAGATAGATAGATAGATAGATAGATAGATAGATAGATAGATAGAAAGAAAGAAAGAAAGAACATGTCTCATATAGTTCACCTGTAGCGCATGTCCCATGTCTGTGTCTTTGTGGGGGAAACCCACACCAACACAGGGAGAACATGCAAACTCCACACAGAAACGCCATCTGACCCAGCTGAGGCTCGAACCAGTGACGTTCCTGCTGTGAGGAGATTTTGCTACCCGCTGTGCCACCATGCTGCCAACAGAGGATGATGACAAAGCATATTAAAATATTACAGTAATGCAATGAAATAATCTCTAATAGTATCTAATTCGCTCCAAATGTAACATAGAGGTAATTTCTCCAATCCACAGTTTACATGTAGGGGATTCCTTTTTTTCCTAAAACAATAGCTTCTTGGCAGTAGTTAAACAGTATGAGAGCAATTTATGTTGTGTATTTGACAACAAATGTGTTTGTTCAGAAAATTAAAAGCATTAGATCCGGTTGTGATTGCAACTTCGGAAACCTCGGAAAGCACTTCAAAAATTCCATTCCAATAAGTCTAATTCTGTATTTTAGGAAAAAAATAATAAAACTGAGATAGATCCACATCTGATGAATTACATTTGTCGTTTATTAGTGTTTATTAATATCCTCCAAACCTTATTGCCACATTCCTTCCAGAATTTCCACTCCCAATTCTTTCTCCCACTCTCCTTTGAGACATTTCGTGGAGGGAGAAGTAACGGATTGTAGTTCATAAATTATTGATAATGCTTTTTTTACTACCTTTACACCAGTCAAGGCATTTGTCAATGTTTAAAGGGGATGTAATATCCAATGAAGATGTATGGGCATGTATTAGTTTAAATTTGAATTAATATGAATTTAAATTTCTGCTGTAATTGGTTAAATGAAGCTAGATGTACATCAGTCAAAATGGTCCCCTACAGTATATGCACCCATTTCCTTCCATTGCGTAAAAGTCCCATCTAATGTTGATTCAATAAATGATGGATTCTTAACAATGGGAGTTAGAAGAGAAAGTAACTTTATCTAAAAATGTAGTTTCTTCTGTTTCCAGATGCAATGAATGTTTGAAATTAAGATGTTGCAGTTTAAAATCAAAAAATTTGAAAAATCTGTCTTTATATTTCAATTACAATACAATTTCCCTCTTCACTGAGACATAAATCTCCATTTCAGTGGAACTTAAATACACTAAGTTTAAAGTTTAATTCATACAAAAAGTGTGAACAATTGTTTTTTTTGTTGTTTGTTTTTAAAAGATGCCCATAATCACCTCTCCAAAAACCTTTGACTAAAATGTGTAGAAAATATATGCAAAATAGCACATGCCTGTATGTAACTAAATGAAAAAAATTAAAATGACCTCATCGTGTACTCTCCCTGATCTGGTTTTAAACCTTTATGAAACCTATTCTGTTGAACATAAAAGAGGAAAATTTGGCCAAGGCTGGTTGTTGTGACCAATTAACTTGCATGGTAGGGAAAAATAGGAAGGCCAGTGGGTGCCAGCTACCTGCATTTTTCAAAACTTCTTTTGTGTTTAGCAGAAGAAAGAAATGCATAGGTTTTGAGCAAGTTAATGGTGAATAAATTGTGATGGAATTTTTATTTTTGGGTGAACTATCCCTTTAAATAATTCCTCATTTGCATATTTAGATATTTTAAACAAGAAAATGTTTACAATTCTTAATGTAATTAATTAACTTTGGAAGTATGGTGAGAAATGTTTTTTTTTAAATGTTTTTTGCCCTATTTACCTCGGTGTCGTGTGCGTCTTTAGACACCTGCCTTATTTCTGGGCAGCTCAGGTTACAGCGATGAGGCAAGATCTGGCCAATGGGCTGCTGTGAGAACGGGGAATGAAGGTGGTGGGAACTCTCCTCCTTCTTTCTCTTTCTGTCGCTCTCCTCCTCTGTCTGTGCTGTGACAGCGGACGCTTTACACAGCCTTACCTGGGAAACTCACACAAGTTAAGGGAGGGGCCTGCAGACTCATGAATACAAAACAAAACCTTTTAACCAACAGGTGAGTTACTGAAGTCAAGTGTGTTCAATTTACTCCTGTTTTTTTTTTTTTTCTTCTTCCCCTTATTTCATTCATTCATGGCATTGGGCTTTACATCAGCCTATCTTGGCACTATTCAGAATAGAAAGAAAAGAAAGAGAGAAACAAAATAGAGGCAAAGTGTGGGAACTTTTCCTCCTTCCTTTATTCCAATCTGAATGGTTTCATTGTTGTTAACCCTGTAGATGCTGGTTGGAGTGCACCTGTAGCACATCCACTGATAATATTGTGGCATATTCAGCATTTCTCAAGTAGATTTATTTGTAAATAGCAGGTTAAGTCAAGGTTCTTTCTTTCTTTCTTTCTTTCTTTCTTTTTTCTTTTTTTTCTTTTGAACTTATTAAGTTAAAGTTATTTTAAGTTTTTTAACTTATTATTTTTAGTCAGTTTGATTGATGTAAGTTGAGACGATTAAATAAGGCAGCAATACTTTTTATAGGGTATTGCTGATATATATGAGCTTTTAAGTATATACATATATGTATATGTGTGTATATTTACTTAGATATCCGCAATTTTTGTTTAATGGAGAGAAGATTTTTTTTCAACACATTTGTAAACATAATAGTTTTAATAACTCATTTCTAATAACTGATTTATTTATCTTTGCCATGATGACAGTAAATAACATTTCACTAGATATTTTCAAGACACTTCTATACAGCTTAAAGTGACATTTAACTAGGTTAATTAAATTAACTAGGGTAATTAGGCATGTTATTGTATATCGATGGTTTGTTCTGTAGACTATCAAAAAAATATAGCTTAAAGGGGCTAATAATTTTGACCTTAAAATGGTTTTTAAAAAATTCAAAACTGCATTTATTCTAGCCAAAATAAAACAAATAAGACTATAAATGTTGTCAGACATACTGTGAAAATTTCCTTGCTCTGTTAAACATCATTTGGGAAATATTTAAAATATAAAAAAAATGTGTGTGTGTGTGTGTGTGTGTGTGTGTGTGTGTGTGTGTGTGTGTGTGTGTGCGTGTGCGTGTGCGTGTGTGTGTGTGTGTGCGCGCGCGCGCGCGTGCGTGTGTGTGTGTGTGCATGCGTGCGTGCGTGCGTGCGTGTGTGTGTGTGTTTATATTACATTCAATAAAATATTATAGTGTTTTACAATTATTAAATAGATTATACATTTGTTAAATATAAATTATGTAAGGTTATGAACTTTTAATTATTAGAAATTGATAATATTGATTATATTATATTGTTTTACAATTATTGAATAGATAACAAATATGTTAAATATAAATTTTGTAATGTAATTAACTTTTAACTAACATTCATAAAATCTACATCAGACAGGCAGGCAGGCAGGTAGACAGATAAAGACAGAAAGTAGATAGATAGATCCGAAATCGGGCCTGATCACGTGGTTTCAGATGTTACCTCCCGATCAGGACTTGAATATATATATATATATATATATTCTCATTATTTTTTAACACATCTATATCTATGCGGTGGCAGAGTTAGACCTCTTTCTTGTCTTCACACAGAAACAGCATGACATCACTTTGTTGCAGAGACGCTATTGGTTAAATGCCGGGAAAGTAATGTCTGTGGTCTGGAGGTATTATAAAGTTGATGATGACAACATTGCCATAGCAAACTGTGAGATACGTAAATTTGGGATTGCAAGAGGTGGAAAGGAAAAGGCTACATTTAACACAACAAACCTGATAAAACACCTCAAAGACAAAGATCCGACATAATACGGCAATACAGGCAACCCAACCGAAGACAAGTCAGCTCATGCTGCAGGAGAGTTTAAAGAGGAGAGAAAAATGCCCTGTGACAATGCGAAGGCAAAGGACATCACAGCCAAGATAGCACAAAAGATCGCAATGAGTGACCTGCCATTCGACTTTGTAGAGAACCATGGATTTCTTATGCATATGGAGCGCGTAGAAAACTTGATTTTATGTATTATAGAAGTATCAGACTGGTTTTCGATATTGGTAGATACTCAAAATCAAATGATTCGGACTTAAAAAACGAGTGCAAAAAAAACCGATAGGGACATCCCTATTTTCAACAGATGTGGCACTCACTGTATATTTCAACGCAGGCTTATTGCGTGCTTCATCCTAAATTTCAGTGAAAATGCAAAAACACACTTAAACATTAGTTTGACTGCGTGTTCTAGGTGAAATTAATGCCAAAGGCCAGTATTGACAGCAAAATAAAACACACACACACACACACACACACAAAAAGCAAATGACTTGTTTATTAGATAGATAGATAGATAGATAGATAGATGGATGGATGGATGGATGGATGGATGGATGGATGGATGGATGGATGGATGGATGGATGGATGGATGGATGGATGGATGGATGGATAGATAGATAGATAGATAGATAGATAGATAGATAGATAGATAGATAGATAGATAGATAGATAGATAGATAGATAATTAGATAGATAGAGGTTCATCACAGTCACAGTGATTAGAGCTTCATTCATGCTCTGCAAGAATATTGGTTTCTTACTGCTGCAGATCCAATACTGCCACCCATAGGTGATAGAAGGTATTGTGAAACAATATTACATGAACTGTGTCATAACAAATTCATCTGGATTATGTCAAATAAGCTTGATAGAAAGTTCAGTACGTTACAGATTACAATCAACTATAATACTTTACTTTGGGGTCCACCATTAGTTGTCAACCAGTTCATCAATATGACTCGATGCAACAGACTTTTCAGTTCCTGTTGGTTTTTAGTAGAATTTTGGGGTATAATATGTTACAGTTTGCTTAAATTTCTATCATCACTTACATAAATGAACTCGGGCTGCCTACATTTTTTTAGTTGAATTACAAAATCTTTTCTTGTCCCATGATTTCTGAAACATCTCACTCAAAATTCAAAACTATATAGCAAATCTCCAAAATCAGAAGCTATTTTTTCAGCCTTGAACTCAATTTTTAATAGCATAAAACACTTTTTTCTAAACTCTACACACAGTTCTCTGCCTATAACACAAAACTCTAACAGGAAGCTACTTGCTTTCTTTTTCCAAACACAACCAATCAAAATGCTACACTTATGTACATGGTTGCACACACACGCTCCTCAAATGTGCAAACACTAGTTTCTTAACTGATCACTAACCTATCACTGCTTTAGTCTAGTATAGGCCAAAGGTGATGGGACACTAGGCTGTTCTGGTCCAAAAAAACAGGCTTTCCACCCATCCACAATTTTTAGTTTTGTACCTACCACATATTCTCCTTTTCTAAATCCTAAATCCTAAATTCCTCTAAAAATGAATTGACCTACCCTACATTTTAAAGGAGATGTGAGCCATTTTGCAGTTTGTGTGTGTAGTTTTGAAAATTGTGTGTAGAGTTTTGAAAAAAGGTGACATGGTGTTGAAAATGTAAGCAATATCTTTAATTTTTCTTTCTGTTATATACTGTTATACTGTCATATTTCACAAAAACATTGTTTTTAGGTGTTTTACGTGACTTTAGCAAGGTCTTAGAACTATCTGTAATGGACAAAATAACAGAAATGAATTACAGTTTTTAATTACAGTGTAATTACTGCTTACACAGAAAATCTTTTCATGTTCAATATTTGAAACCACGCACTCAAAATGCAAAACTACACAGCAAATCTCCAAAGCCATATTTGTGCCCACCACATATTCACCTTTTCTAAATGCTAAATTCTGAATTCTTCTAGAAAAGACTAGAGGAATTCTTCTAAGCCTGGCTCTGCAAAGTGTATGATGGCCATCCCTATGCCCACATGATGCTTCTCCAAGCAAAGGACACACCCCACACTCTGTATTTACTGCATTCTGGAGAATATACTTTTGCTTTACATATGCTTTACATACATTTTTACATACAATATGTTTATGGTTTTGTTGTGTGCTACTGTATACAACCGTAATATTTGGCATAATGAACGTTTTCTGTTTCTTTATGTCATTGGTGTTTACAGTGTACCTGTTACTCCTCTCAGCAGATTATTTTCACTGTAGAACATTATACTGAAGTGCAAATATAAGCCTATGAGAGAGCAAAGAGCCTTTAGATTTAGAGCAACAGTGTTTACATGGTATATCCAAACATGTGCTATTATGAAAGACATGCTTGCCATTTGATGCAAATGCTTCATTCTGACCTGTGTTTAGGGCATTTTGAATGCAGTGTTATATTTTGAAGGAGATGTGAGGCCATTTGCATTTTGTGTGTGCAGTTTTGAGAATTATGTGTAGAGTTTTGAAAAAAAGTAACAGTTTTGAAAATGTGTGTAAGCAGCTGGAAAAAACTATGACAGACCCAGAACATGTAACAGAAACACTGATACCTTATCTCAAAATTACAGTTTTTCCCAATTGTTAACACACATTTTCTGAAAGCATGTCTCATATTGTTAGACCTCTACACACACATCACAAAACACACACACACACACACACTGGGCAAAACCATTCAATTCTCCTGCAAAATGAAACTTTACGTTCAATACAATGTGATTTCTTTTCAAAATGGTCATTTGTTTTCAAATAACACACACAAACCTTCACATAAATAGACATTTATAAGAACCAGTTGGTCACTGATGTGCTTAATGTAAAACACTATGACCATTTCTTCTCCAGTCATCATAATGACTTACTGTAAGCCTTTTATTTGTTCGGTGTTACACTTACTACAGACAGTACATAGGCTCATATAAGTGCTTAGTAAAATATCTCAGAATATTGTTTTTTTATACAAAACACACAAATACACGGTACCAAAAATATTTTACTGTATTTTTAGCACAAAAACAGTGTACAAAGTGTTCATCCCAACCAACACAAAGATGCAAATAGCGTGGTCTACATATACCATCAACAGAAGTATTAACAGAATACACTTACAGTAAAAAAAAAACTGTGTGGATTTCAGTCATACACTTTCCATCCCCAGGCAGAAAAAAATTCTCAATAGCTTTAAGAAATGGAGAATATGGAGGGAGATAAACAACTAAAAATGTAGGTGGGCACTGGGCAGTGAACCAGTTATGAACCAGATTTCTTAAATTGCAATTATGTGTGACAAGTGTTTACCTATGTGATGAGTTAATATGCAAAGTAGGACAACTGACTTTACAATTGTGAATGACAGTGTGTTCCTTGTAAAAACAAGAGATTTTCTGCATGAAAAATTGTGCCAAATGCAGATAATTGTGTGTAGTGTTTTGAAAAAAGTGTGTTTTAAACCTGCAATTTGAGTGTAAAGCGGGAATTGTGCTTGTTGTTTAGCAAAATTGGTTCAGGGGGTCGGTGCATCAGTTACATGTTGTAGTCTTTGTGTCTGAAGTACAAGTAATTGTGTGTAAACGACTAAGAAAAACTGTAATGTAAAACACTATGACCACTTCTTCTCCAGTCATCATAATGACTTACTGTAAGCCTTTTTTTTTGTTCTGTGTTACACTTACTACAGACAGTACATAGGCTCATATAAGTGCTTTGTAAAATATTTCAGAATATTGTTTTTTATACAAAACACACAAATACACGGTACCAAAAATATTTTACTGTACTTTTCGCACAAAAACAGTGTACACAGTGTTCATCCCAACCAACACAAAGATGCAAATAACGTGGTCTACATATACCATCAACAGAAGTATTTACAGAATACACTTACAGTAAAAAAAAAAAACTGTGAATTTCAGTCATACACTTTCCATCCCCAGGCAGAAAAAAAATTCTCAATAGCTTTAAGAAATGGAGAATATGGAGGGAGATAAACAACTAAGAAATGTAGGTGGGCACTGGGCAGTGAACCAGTTATGAACCAAATTTCTAAATTGCAATTATGTGTGTAAGTGTTTACCTATGTGATGAGTTAATATGCAAAATAGGACAACTGACTTTACAATTGTGAATGACAGTGTGTTCCTTGTGAAAACAAGAGATTTTCTGCATGAAAAATTGTGCCAAATGCAGATAATTGTGTGTAGTGTTTTGAAAAAAGTGTGTTTTAAACCTGCAATTTGAGTGCAAAGCAGAAATTGTGCTTGTTGTTTAGCAGAATTGGTTCAGGGGGTCGGTGCATCAGTTACATGTTGTAGTCTTTGTGCCTGAAGTACAAGTAATTGTGTGTAAACAACTAAGAAAAACTAATAAAGGTATGTGTGAACTTGAAGGGCATTCACCACTATGCTTGCATGTGTACCTTGTATTTCTAACATATGTACCAAATGTCCTCACAAGTTTAACAATACCAGTATATTTGGACTTTTTTGGGATTTATTTATTTATTTTGGTCCCTTTGAGAAAAGCAATGAAGTATTATAAACAAGTAAAAATGCAAATAGTTACCTTTGAGGGTTGGGGGAAGAGGACAAAATATAATTTACATTTTTAAATTCATTAGGTTTTTGGGATGTCCACATAAAGATACAATAGATGTATAATTTTTGTTTGTGTGTGTGTCTCTGTGTGTATGTGTGCACTGGCATGGGTTGTGTATGAATGTGAAAGCCAAATGTATATATCCATCACACCTCAGTGTGAAAATTGCTCCTCATTGCCTGCATTTTACAACACTGCCTATAAATGTGCAGAGGCTGGACCTTCTATTACTTTTAAACTGTCTGCACTGTTGTGGCCTTTGTTTGAGGGGCTTTTTCTAGGTCTTAAAATTCAGACTTCCAGTAATTTGTCAGCACTCTTCAGCTTGCTTTGGCTTTCCATGGGATTTTCTCTTTTGTTAATATTTATAACTTTTCCAAACATTTCCTACTACAATCTCAGTTGATCGTCTAGAGTAGTGATGTGTGTTTTGCATCGATTCTGCAGGATTGTCAGGAATGTGTGCAGTGTGTGTTGCAGACGATTGATTAAGAGCAGGAAAACAGGAGGTAAAGACAAAAATGCTGTTAAGAAACTCGCTGAAACTCAGAGAGCAATTACATGCACAACAATACACTGATAACCATCAAATTGCAGCTCATTATGAAAAAAACGTGGGCAATGCAAGGAAGAAAATCAGATGAGATTTGAAATTACTGTGCTTTCCTCTGGTTTTGGTATCAAACTGTAAACAAACATGCTTACTTGGACAAGGTGTTTACATGCGAAGCAGAACTATATAACAATAGCAAGACTAATAAATAAATACACTATTCATTCATTCATTTTCTTTTCAGCTTAGTCCCTTTATTAATGTATTTGCCACAGAGGGAATGAACCACCAACTTATCCAGCATATGTTTTACACAGTGGATGCCCTTCCAGCCTACAACTTATTGCTGGGAAACACCCATACACTCCACATTACGCACATACACTACGGACAATTTAGCTTAACCCCAATTCACCTATAGCGCATGTCCGTTATGGGGGAAACCGGAGCACCGGAGGAAACCCGCGCAAATACAGGGAAAACATGCAAACTCCGCACAGAAATGCCAACTGACCTAGCCGAAGCTTGAACCAGCAACCTTCTTGCTGTGAGGCGCCAGCGCTACCCACCATGCTGCCATTAAATACATTATATATAATAAATTAATTAAATAAATGAATTCAAAATTAAATATAAAATGTGCTGGAGGGACTACAATATGTATCTCAACTTGCCTGGAACAGTAGAGAGGGAAGTCTGAGGTTACCTCATGAGACTGCTGTCCCCAGTGACCCAGCACAGCCCTGAATAAGCGAAAGAAAATGAATGAATATAAAATTGAAGTGTGGAAATATCATATTTAGATATATTATATACTTAATTTTATATTTTAAAAGGCACCTAGGTTAGCCCTTTTTTCAGATTTATTATGTTTTACGTCTCCAGAATGTTTCTGTAAAGTTTCAGCTCAAAACACCCCTCAGATTTTTCATTATACCTTTTGCAAGATTCTATTTTATACATTTTTGAACTAGGGGGCTGTTTTGTCGTACTGCGCCATTAAGGCTAGTCCTCCCCGCCCACCGTTTCTACGTGCCTTTCTGCGTGCCTTTCCTCCCTCGGCTGCGTCAGACAACAGACAGACTTAAAGGAAGCAGATCTCACGTAACATTTGTGAGAAATACTACAGTAAGAACTTTACCAATGAGCATTTGTTGTGCAGTTGCATCGATGAGTCGGACACAATGTCGTGACAAATTTCATGCGCGCACACACACACAGATACACACGCGCACACAAACACCGCAGCAGACAGACACACACAGACAGACAGACAGAGCACCTGTTTAGCTTTGCACTCTTTTTGCACGCATATGTGACATGATACAGGTTAATCTCCACTGCTGTATGGATATCTGTTCTGTTAATGTACAAAATAAACCTAATTTAACATCCACAAACCGGGATTGAAGCGTCTTCCTTTATAATTGTTCTGATACTGATGCTGTGCTGATACTGTGCTGATGAAGTAAAGCTGAAGTAAAAGCTGAAGTAAATTGCTGTAATTCATTACACACATGCTCTGTTTTAAAACATGTTAAACTTGTACAAACTCACTCTTCATCACGTTTGATGATGATTGATGATCCTAGCGACTGAACACACCTTTTATTCCCGGTTGCTTGCGCACGTCTGGTCTTGTTGATATGATTATACACGTGACTACCGGGACATGTTTAATACACGCAGCTGTCAATCAATTTGGTGGGCGGGGGGGCCGCACTCCTACGTCAAGTTGCGTTCGGTCCTGAAAACCGCTCCAAGTGGTCCACCGTTTTATGTTGTTAAATTGAAAAAAAAAGGAATGTGTGTGTTTATATCACCCCAATATGATGGTCTATACACCATACCTGCACATATGTCTGTTCAAACAGCTTGAAAAGTAGATCTTTTTCACGATAGGTGCCCTTTAATAATAAAGTTAATATAGTTAAACATTCTAAATAATACATTATAAAGATAAATAAAATAAAAATATTTATGTCGATTTATATTTATTTATTTATTTATTTTATGTCTTTACCCTTGTTTTTTTATGTCAGCTCATATATAGTACTGTACAAAATTTTTACGCCACTAGTATTTTCACCAAAATACAAAGAAAAAATTAAGTCAGTCAGTTATTTCTATATTTGGAAGTAGCCAGCAGCTAGCTCTCTGCAACTCTAACATGGTTGCCCACTGAAGCTAAGCGAGCTGCGCCCCGTCATTACCTGGATGGGAGACCACATGAGAAAGCTAGGTTCTTGCTGGAAGTGGCGTTAGTGAGGCTACCAGGGGGTACTGAACCTGTGGTCTGTGCGGTCCTAATGCCCCATTAAAGTGAAGGGGACTCTATACTGCTTAGTGAGTGCCGTCTTTCAGATGAGACGTTAAACCGAGGTCCTGACTCTCTGTGGTCATTAAAAATCCCTGGATGTCCTTCGAAAAAGAGTAGGGGTTTAAGCCTCTGTCCATCATATTTGGCTTCATCACCTCCTATCCACCAATCAGCTGGTGTGTGGTGTGCTGTCTGGCGCAATATGGCTGCCGTCGCACTGTACACTGGTGGTGGATGAGGAGATGCCCCTAATTTCCAAAGTGCTTTGAGTGTCCAGAAAAGTGCTATATAAATGTAAGGAATTATTATTATCATTATTATTATTATTATTATTATTATTATTATTATTATTATTATTATTATTATTCTGTCAGTAGTAAAATAGGCCCAAATATTAGTTTTGCTACTAACTGTAATAATCCAGTTGCAATATCTTTGCTATAAACTGTATAAAAAAAATTTAAAAATATTATATAAATACTAATTAATACTCTCTCTCTCTCTCTCTCTCTCTATATATATATATATATATATATATATATATATATATATATATACACTGTAAAAAAATCTATAATTTTACAGCTGGGGTGCCGGAAATAAACTGTAAAATAACGACCAATAAATTACAGAAATTTACTGTAAAATAACAGACATTAAATTACAGAAATTTCCTTAAATTAAAATTTCTTGTAAATTTCTGTAATTCAACCTGTTATTTTACAGTAAATTTCTGTAATTTAACTGCTGTTATTTTACGGTTTATTTCCGGCACCCCAGCTGCTGAAAATAAACCATAAAATTACGGATTTTTTTACATTGCAAATATATACAGAATTATAAGTCCCCTGTATATTTTCCCAGGTTTTTGTTTAAAGTAAAGAAGAAAATTCCAAAATTAATAGTTTGTTCTGTAGACAATCAAAAACAAATATTTCTTAAGCAGGCTAATAATATTGATCTTTTTTTTATATAAAACTGTTTTTTTTTTCTAGCCAAAATAAAACAAATAAGGCTTTTTCCAGAAGAAAAAATAAACCAATACTGTGACAAATACCTTGCACTGCTAAACATCGTTTGAGAAATATTTGAAAAAGGGAAAAAAATTAACAGGAGGGCTAATGATTTTGACTTCAGCTGTATATATATATATATATATATATGTGTGTGTGTGTGTGTGTGTGTGTGTGTGTGTGTGTGTGTGTGTGTGTGTGTGTGTGTGTGTGTGTGTGTGTGTGTGCGTGTGCAAGTGTATCTTGGCATTTTTAAACAATGGGTGGCTACACCAAATGTTTAATTTAGTTCATAGAAGTTACTGATAGAAATCTATCTACGATCTTATTTTTGAAAGCATCCTCACTACAGTATTTTTAAACAAGTGCCAAAATCTTTGTACAGTTAAGCCACGGTGATTGTTCAGATCCAGACAGCACACATTGTACTGCGATGCAGGGACATGCAGAAGACTCCAGCATATATGGCTTTGATCTCTGCTGCTCTGGCTACAGGTTTGGGTTCAGTAACCTCAGACACAGAATCGGATTTGGCACCACCTGCTCTCTCACGTCGATTCTGCTCTCTCCTTGCCTACCTCTCTCACCTTTGTCCATGGTTCATGGGAAATACGGCCTCACAATGGGACGCAGGGCCTGTGTCTCATGTCGGTTTTGTGTGTGCTGTAGAAGCGATCGGATTACGTTGTAGACGGTGGACAATAACAACATGTAAATGAGTCTGGATGGAGAGAGGAAAGGGCTGCACGGTGGCGTGGAGAGAACAGATCCGTATTGGCAGAAATTGATCCCGGGCTAGACTCTAGGGACAAGGCTCAGTGACTGGACACCGTTCATTCAGATCCGCTCTGCTTTCCCATACTGATCCAAAATGACCAACATGTGTTTAGTGATTGATGATATTGAATTATTACTGATATTATCCAATTAGCTGATATTGGGATAATGGGATAATAATGGAGCTGCTCTTCACTGGATCATCCTTTAAAATTGACACTATGACAGTTTTACTCGGCTGACATTGAGTCGGTTCTGTGGTCTTCCATTACTCCCTGGTTCAGATTAGCCACCAAATCAGACATAAGAAGGCTGTAGTGGACTGTCAGGACAGCTGAGAGGATTATTGGTGTGCACCTGACCAACCTTCAGTACTTGTACATCTCCAAAATGAGAAAACAGACAGGTAACATCGTTCAAGGTCATGAACAATTCACACTTCTTTCCCTCAGGCAGACGCTATAGATAGCTAAAACAGCACAAAACCCCAAATAACACTGGTCAATTTATCAAACATTTTGATAATGTCATGCATCCCTACAAGAGAGAACATATCTGGAGTGCTTGTCTAAACTGAGTAGCTGAACAGGGGGAGACTGTTTCACCAGATTGCTGTTGTGCTGACTGGACAGTTTGTTTTGGTAGTGAACGTGTTTGAAAATCATCTTAAGATTGCATCACTGTATATTTTACCATTAGCATGTCTGTCAAAGGGAAACACACCTTTGTGTAGGTAACACTTTTTAAGAGAGATTTATAAGTGGCATGATTCAGACGAATCCAGTTTGACAAGTGTCTGTGTGAACACAAAGATTTGAGCACAAGCTTGTCAGTCTGAGACGGAGACGCTGCTTGATCAGTCGCACAAGTATGTTTACATAGGCAGTTACAAGGGGAATTATAAAAGACCTCCTCTCTCTGATCTGAATGATATGACATTATAAGTACAGTCAAAACAGTGGAATGTTGCATGTGGAGTTTTTTGTTTGTTTGCAAAAAGTGTCATATTCTAATTATTTTGACAGATAAAAAGTACATAATATACCCACCATTCACATTTTTTTTTTTAGGTCAGCATGAAATCAAAATTTAGTCTTCTTATTTTGTTATTTGTATATACTTGTGCTTATTATATAGAGAGTTATAAAGAATGTATCTGTGAACTTCATTATTTTGTTAAATTAATTTGTGCTCATAATCTTTGATCAAATACCATTACATGTCCTCCCTCCTCAAAAAGACTTTTCTTCACTTCTGGTCACACAGGTTGTCTTTAGGGCGTGTCTCATTTCTTCCCTGCCTTCGTGGGACACAGTGGTTTGAACGAATCAGATACAATTCCATCTGTAAAATTTAGCTCCTCTTTCTCATCATCATCATCGTCATCCATCTGAAAACATTCTGCATCAGAGGGTGAAGCACTTGTGCAAAGCTCAGAACTTCTACCAAAGCTGTAATGGGTGTTTATTTGTGTTACTCTTGCCTATCAGCTCAATCTATTCTCAGCTGAATTCTGGCATTAACAAGGTATTTTCAACTGGGGATATTTAGATCCGAAATCTGGCCTGATCACGTGGTTTCAGACGTTACCTCCCAATCAGGATTCGAATATATATATATATATATATATATTCTCATTATTTTTTAACACATCTATATCTATGCGGTGGCAGAGTTAGACCTCTTTCTTGACTTCACACAGAAACAGCCTGTTTGTGTCTGTTGCAGAGACGCTTTTGGTTAAATGCCAGCAAAGTAATGTCTGTGGTCTGGAGGTATTATAAAGTTGATGATGACAACAATGCCATAGCAAACTGTGAGATATGTAAACTTGGGATTGCAAGAAGTCAAAAGGAAAAGGCTACATTTACACAACAAACCTGATAAAGCACCTCAAAAACAAAGACCTGACACAATACAAATACCTGGTTGCAATACCCAACCAAAGACGAGTCAGCTCATGCTGAAGTTTGAAGAGGAGAGAAAAATGCCCTGTGACAAGGCGAAGGCAAAGGACATCACAGCCAAGATAGCACAAATAATCGCAATGAGCGACCTGCCATTCGACTTTGTAAAGAACCATGGATTTATGCTTATGGAGCACGTAGAACCTTGATTTGAATTTTTTTATGTATTATAGAAGTATCAGACTGGTTTTCGATATTGGTAGATACTCAAAATCAAATGATTCAGACTTAAAAAACAAGGGCAAAAAAACCTGATAGGGACATCCCTATTTTCAACAGATGTGGCACTCACTGTATATTTCAACGCAGGCTTATTGCATGCTTCATGCTAAATTTCAGTGAAAATGCAAAAACACACTTAAACATTAGTTTGACTGCGTGTTCTAGGTGAAATTAATGCCAAAGGCCAGTATTGACAGCAAAATAAAAAAAACACACACACACACACACACACACACACACACAAAAAGCATATGAATGTTTATTAGATAGATAGATAGATAGGTAGATAGATAGATAGATAGATAGATAGATAGAGATAGATAGATAGATAGATAGATAGATAGATAGATAGATAGATAGATAGATAGATAGATAGATAGATAGATAGATAGATAGATAGATAGATAGATAGATAGATTGTCTTGTTTTCAGAAATAATATGTGAAAATTAATCAAAATTCATATTAAAATTAATTTTTCCTTAAAACAAGTAAAGATATTCTTATTTCAATTGAGCAATTTTTTTGCTTGTATTGGCAGATAATTTTGCTTGTTTTAAGGAAAAGCTCATTTATTTTTGACATTTTATTTATGAAAACAAGACAATATTTTTTGCTTGTCTAGAAAACGCTTCTTGATTTAAGAGTTTGTAGATAGTTGAACTAGAAACCAGACAAAAATAAATATACTAATAGTACACTTAACAAATAAACTTGATTTTCTTAAGGGTAGTGATGGATTCTAGAAACAACAGGAGCTTCGCTGGATAGTGAAACAAAATAAGAAAGAAAAAAACACTTTCCAGGCTTTCTCGAAGAGGTCAATATGGGCTGCCAATCCTCCAGAGAGTTAATTCATTGTTGCCACTGACACTGGGTTTTGAATAGAGTAATTCCCCATTGTATTCGGAGGGAAGCAGCTTTTGTTTGGACCTCTTATAGTACGCAAGAGGTAATTAAATGACAAATCTAGCATATCTGAATATTAAATGTCATAGCCTTCATGCTCTCCAACATACAGATTCAGAGATATTTCTTTAAGAGACTGCATAGACCACTGAAGGGAGTATGTGTGGTAAAGATGATGACCTCAGTGGAACAGCTGCCCATGTAAACGTTACTTGTTTGTGGAGGGCCAGTGTGAGTAAAGCTTGTAATGCTGATGTATGGTTCTGTTTATACAGAGGCGTCAGCTCGGCCCTTGCCTGACACCTGAAGTGTGGGAGACCTACAGTAATCGCACACAGCCATAAATAACAACAATGTGCGAACGAAGTCTGAGATGTTTCCTCGAGGTGTGAGGATACTCAATTATCCCATTAGCAGCTGTGAAGAACGGAGATGAGGCTGCTAATGTTGTATTTGGGTTAGTACATGTCAGTCTACAACCTATAAAGCTACCACTGATCACTGAACATACTGTATTCAAGTGGAAGTTTTATTCCAAAAGATAGCATGAAAAAACTATTTAGCCACAAGTGGATGACACTAAATACATTTGTAAATGGAATCTAAAAGAGTTTGTCCTCTTTAAAAAAAAAATCCATAGATTCAAATATGCAGCTGACTGGATTTCCTTCAAGGTGTAAACTCTTATGCGGGACAATATGCTCAAACTGTTTTGCTGATATCTGTATCATTGTTCATTGTCTCTTAATGTTCATAAATGAACTGCACAAGATTGATTAGCAATATTAAAACACAACTTTAGAAAAAACTCACACTTATGCCCCAAATAAATCAGGAAAGTGGTCAAAAGTGGACAACTGAGAGGGATTTATACCAGGTGTAAATGGAAATGTCTCTCCTTTGTGTACTTGTAATCAAATTGACTGAAATACATCCTAATACCAGGTATAAACAGGATCAGAAGATATTTTTATTTATAAATTGACATTCTCTTTAGATTTTATGTAATTAAATTTATTGTATTCTTTTAGGTTCATTCCACTGTGGCGACCCCTAATAAATCAAGGACTAAGCCAAAGGAAATTGAATGAATGAATTTTTTTAACAAATAAAGAAATGATTTCTTCCGGGATCTTATCTTATTTTATCTTCTTATTTTATCTTATCTTATCTTAAAATAAAAAAATGTATATTGATGACTCATCCTGCACTGAACAGATTTTTGTCCAATCAAATGCTCTCCTGAAAAATGAATGCTTCCATAACTTCACATCAAAATGCAACAGTTTTCTTCTTCCTCTCTTCAACAAAAAGCCATCTAAATGTGACAATGGCTACCTGGGCAATAAAAGGCAGAGCAGACAAATAAAAGAGCAGAATGTGGTGAAAGCAAATAGGGGAGGAGGAGGAGGAGAGAGAACAGTTTTACTGTTGCGTGTTTAGTTGAAGTCATTGAGGGAAAAGTGGCACGTTCCCTAGGGGTTGTGAGGAGAAAGGATGGCTCAAAGCGAGAGGAAGGGGCTGGACGGCTGTAAAACAGCTGCCTTCTCACAATGACATCCATTTCCAGTAGAAAGTTATATTGTGGACTGATTTTCATGGTAATAAAGGGGTCTGTTTAGGCTTTTTTAGCCTTGATGTCCTAGTCTGGAGACTGTGTAGATAGAGATAAATTACATATGCATTACATTTTAAAGAATATTACTCAAATATTGGCAAATCCTATCCCACAGACCCTGTTAAGGGACATTTGCATTCATTGATTACGAAGACAAAGCTGAAAAGTAGAAATACAAGATGAACCACTCCATAAATGGTTGAAATCAATGGGTGGGATTTTCCTTAAACCCTTTGAATTTCAAAGAAAGTATGGAATGTTTTTACCTGATCGTGAAAAACAAGATCCTTCTGGCGGTCATAGATTGAAATTGGTTGTGAAATAAGTCAAAGTACCACTTTTAAAAAGGAAGATAGACAAATTAATGAATTAAATTAAATAAATGACAAACTGGTGCTCATTTGAGCTTGAGAGTTGTTGTTTAAATTGGATTTGTGTACTCAAACATGTCATTTAGAATGAATGAAAGTAATTTTATATTTAAACCATGTCCGTCATTGGGAAGAAGTGGTCGTTGCAGTGTTTTGACATTAGCCCTCTCAGTATGTGGACATGTTACTCCACCTTAACTGTCTGTGCAATGTTGTGATTGGCAGTATTGTAGTTTATTAACTATAATATGCCTGATCATCAGACTGTAGTCTTGTTAATCTCAGTGTCAAGAAATGAGCTATTAGTCATTCAAGTATTTGGTCTTTACAACAACTCCAACTCCAGACTCTCTTCTATCTAACATTAACAAAGTATGAATAATCTTGTAAAGCACTAATTAACCATAGTTAAACAGTTACTAATGCATTATTAAAATCAAAAGTTGTGCTTGTTAACTTTAGTTATTGCACCAAGAGTTAACATGAACTAATGTTATTTGACCTAAATAACATTGACTAACATCAACAAAGATGAATAAGTACCATAGTAAATGCATTACCAATAGCTTGTTCATGTTAGTAAATACATTAACTAATGGACCATTATTTTAAAGTGTTGCCAAACGTAATTTCAGTGATTTGCTAAACGTAATGCTGTTAAGCAGAATGTTTTATTTGAAATATGTTGTATGAAAATGTATGCAGTTTTGGAACTTTTGTTATATTTGGGTTATTGGGTTCAGTATGCGTGTTTACCAGAAACACAACTAACACAATTGCCTTACAGCAAGAAGGTTGCTGATTCTGCCCTGGCTGGGTCAGTTGGCATTTCTGTGTGGAGTTTGCATGTTCTCCCCGTGTTCTTGTGGGTTTCGTTAGGGTGCTTGGGTTTCCCCCACACTCCAAAGACATAGGTGAATTGGGTAAGCTAAATTGTCCGTAGTGTATGTGTGTGAATGCGAGTGTATGGGTATTTCCCAGTGATGGGTTGCAGCTGAAAGGGCATCCGCTGTGAAAACATATGCTGCATAGTTGGCGGTTCATTCCACAGTGGCAATCCCTGATTAATAAAGGGACTAAGCCGAAAAAAAAGAATGAATGGGTTACTGGGTTCAGTATGCGTGTTTCCCAGAAAAAAATTACAAAGTAGTATCTTACTACTGCTTTCGCACAACTTAATTTGAAACTTTAGTTTAAATATATTTATTTTAACATGTCAGGAAATTCAAATAAATGCATTTAATATTTTGTGAATAATCAAACCTATAAGAATTCAGTTCGTAACTTTTGATTTATTGACCAATTTGTATGAATTTGTAGAATCTCATTCCTAGTTGGTACGATTTGCTTATCCCCTAATAACATTTGGGTTTTGATTTTTAAAATCATACTTTTTTAGTTGACTGAACTCGCACGAATCAGCCACTTAACTGACAAAATGTAAAATATTTATGTTTCCTTGTGAGATCAGGCTGGAATATTGTGAAACAAATTGCTTATTTGATTGTTTATTATTATATTTCAAAATAAATGGTAAACTTTGTCAGTAAACTACCATTTAAGAGAAACTAAGCAATTATATGAATAGCATCAGGCCCTACATCCTCGCTATATTGTATATACTGTATCATAAATGCACTGAACAGCAACAATATTAAAAGAGACACAATTTTCTAATAGTCCTCAGGTTCATAAGGCGCCCATTTGAAACATAAATCAATTGTTTGTGGCTAATGTGTTAAATGTAAATTCTTCCTACATTTCAAACAAAGCTTTTTACTCTTTTCCAGCTCCTAATGCTCTCCGACCACAGACAGTGAGAGTGATTGGAAAGATGCATTGCATTTCATTCTCCTGACAGCGGGACGATTACAGTTTGTTTTCTTTATCTCTGCTTTTTTTGTCATTTTAAGGTCTCTGTAAGGCCTGCTGTTTTGCCATTTTAAGGCCAGACTTTAATCTCTATATCTGTGTTTTGTTCTATCCCCTCCTGCTGGACCCTGAGCTGTGAGACAAAGCGCTGTTTACACTAATGGCCCACTAGGCCTTTCACTGCAGAAACAAACAGCGCTGGGGAAAGTGAATAGAACTTAACATTTTGACATTTTTCCACATGCTCTCAAAACCAATATTGACCTAGCTCCCCTGCAAGGTGGGCTTTAGTCCAAGGACTTGGCATTAAAACCAAACCCATGCATCTCAAGCAGCAGGCAGCAAGTCAAGGGGAGAGCCCAACATTGTCCTGCCCAGGATGGGGTTCTCCTGCTGGGAAGGCAGAGTGGACACTGTCCTGGGCTCAAGCTGGTACACAGAAACAGCCACAATGAAAGGTTTCGTGCCACCCCCCTGCTTTAATGATTCCGTCTGCGAAGGCAGATTGTAGCTGAACCGCAGACCCTGCTGGCGCCCGTTGCAGACAACAGGAAAGGGACAGCGGGGGAACCCGTAAGTGTAGTACCACCCCGTAGCAGGGAGTGCTTCTCAAAGGCCACATTACAATCAATTAAGGCCCTAATGAGAAGGATTTGGACTTGTAACCTGTGGCTTAGGGTCAGTATTTAGCAGAGTCTCAGCGGCACAGCTGGGCGACACGTCAATATGCTCAGAAATAGCTTCGGACTGGAAGAGTGACGCAGCGGGGAAGTGCAGTGTGTGTAGAGGTGTCTGCTTCTGCTCTGGAAAACACACACACACAAGCGTACATAGACTCTCGCCTCTAAATGGAGAAGACACTAATGGCATGGTGAACAAAAGGAACAAATCTCGCTCAATAAAATCCATTCATTTAGCACAGCTCTGGGTGGATGTGCTATAGATGTCGCAGGCAGTGAGATGACACATGGCTGATGTAAAGAGAGCAAGCGGAGAAGCTTGGGGCTGCAAGTTGACAACATTTACATACATGGCCAGCAGCCGTTTCAGCAGGTCTGAGCTCACAGGGGGTCCGACAGAGAGAGTGTTGTGTATTTGGGGGTAACGTGTCAGGGTTCTGCCACTCTGGTCTTGTAAATTCTTGTTTTGGTGGCAGAGTCCGGACACTAGCTCTGTTTTGTCTTGTCCTGTAGTGCTCGGCTCGAGTTTTCTTGGGTCGAGCACTTGTTTTGTCATTGTCTGGGTTGCGCGTCATCAAAGGTGCGCGCGGACCGTGCGCGCTCCCGCTTGACGCGGGCGCGCGGGGTCTGCGCGTCCTTGGGACGAGCGCTCTTGTACTCGTGTTTGTGTTTTGTTTCGTCAGCATCGCGCTGTTTCATTCTCAGCGTCTCCGTCTTGTTGGTTTCGGTTTTGGTTGGCGCTGAGATGAAACATGCGCGTTGCATTTATGTGAGCGCACGGTAAGGTGTTCACTTATCGTGTGCTCGTGTCTTGCGTCTGTTGTCAAAGCACGTGGCTCTGTGTTTACATTGGTCACGTGCTTTTGTTGTGTGCTTCAGTGTCTCGTCATACGAACACGCGGTTAATGAGTTCTCTCATTGGCTGCGTGTTCTAGTCCTGTTTAATGTGAGCACCTGGCTTGTGTTGTCTCTTTGTGTCAAGTGCTCTCCCGTCTATTGTCTAGTCCCACCCTCCTTGTTAACCCATTATTAGTTAATTATGTTCATCTGTTTGTGTATTAATTTCTCCTGCTTATATTCTCCTGATGTCTGCTGTCCTGTGCCAGTTCGTCGTCAATATTTCCCAGTCCTGTATGTGTTCCAGTCTTGATCCCTGTCCAGCCCTGCTTCGTCCAGCCAACCCAGTCAAGTTTGTTTCTCTGTTTGTGTTCTAGTTTAGTGTTTTCCCCCTCGGGGTAGTTTGTTTTGCTGTTTTTGCCTTTTTATTTTTGTATTATTATAATAAATATTTACTTTACTCTGCATTTGGGTCCTCGCCCCTTTTTCCCCTTACTCCGATCGTGACAGTACGAACTGGCCACTAGAGGACTCAGCAGCTATGGGTTTGTTTCTTCGCCCAGCTCTCTCCCAGAACAAGGATCTCCACAATCAACCCCTCGCCAGGAGGTTACTGGAATGTCATCAGAACAGTCGTCCATTTGGGGTGTATGCTCAAGGCCTCCTTGAGGCAGTCTTGGGGCTTGGATTCCCCGAGAGAACCCTTATCCATCTCTTCCTGGCAGGATTAGATGAGCCACTTGATTGGGAGGAGCTGGGTGATTTAAAGGCATGGACTTATTGGGAGGTGGTTGAATACACCTGCCTCAGGAAGGAGAGGGAAATCCTGCAGGGGGAATGGACCCCTCTCTCCACCACCACAAGCACCATCTCCCAGCCCATGACCAACCCCCAAGGGTTAACCCGCACCCAGAAGCGGAGGCTGAAGAGAAAGGCCTCTTCAGCGAGGGCGGCTCCAGCCCCAGAGCGCCCACCAGTGTCGGCTCCAGCCCCAGAGCGCCCGCCAGTGTCGGCTCCAGCCCCAGAGCGCCGCTCCGTGTCGGCTCCAGCCCCAGAGCGCCCACCAGTGTCGGCTCCAGCCCCAGAGCGCCGCCCCGTGCCGGCTCCAGCCCCAGTCATTGCCTTGCCGGCACCACCCAGACGCCTTGCCCTGCCGGACCCAGCCCCGGTCATTGCCTTGCCGGCACCACCCAGACGTCTTGCCCCAGCGTGGCTCATTGCCCTGCCGGCACCACCCAGACGTCTAGCCCTGCCGGCACCACCCAGACGTCTAGCCCTGCCGGCTCCACCCAGACGTCTAGCCCTGCCGGCTCCACCCAGACGTCTAGCCCTGCCGGCTCCATCCAGACGTCTTGCCCTGCCGGTCCCAGCCCGGCTCCTTGCCTTGCCGGCACCATCTAGACGTCTTGCCCTGCCGGCTCCCCACGGGCCTCCAACCCAGCCGGCTCCCCACGGGCCTTCACCCCAGCCGGCTCCCCACAGGCCTCCTGTCCAGCTGGCTCCAGCCCTGCCGGCTCACCGCAGGCCTTCATCCCAGCCGGCTCCCCACAGGCCTCCTGTCCAGCCGGCTCCAGCCCTGCCGGCTCCCCACAGGCCTCCTGTCCAGCCGGCTCCAGCCCTGCCGGCTCCTCATAGGGCCCCAGCCCTGCCGGCTCCCCATAGGCCCCCTGTCCAGCCGGCTCCCCTCAGGCCTTCAGTCAAGCCGCCTCCAGCTTTGGTGGCTTCCCTCAGGCCTCCTGTACAGCCGGCGCCCTGCAGGCCTTCAGTCAAGCCGACTCCAGTCCTGCCGGCTCCCCACAAGCCTCCTGTCCAGCCAGCTCCCCTCAGGCCTTCAGTCAAGCCGCCTCCAGCTTTGGTGGCTCCCCTCAGGCCTCCTGTCCAGCCGGCTCCCCTCAGGCCTTCAGTCAAGCCGCCTCCAGCTTTGGTGGCTCCCCTCAGGCCTTCAGTCAAGCCACCTCCAGCTTTGGTGGCTCCTCTCAGGCCTCCTGTCCAGCCGGCTCCCCACAGGCCTCCTGTCCAGCCGGCTCCCCTCAGGTCTTCAGTCAAGCCGACTCCAGCCCTGCCGGCTCCCCACAGGCCTCCAGCCCTGCTGGCTCCCATCAGGCAACCTGCCTTGTCTCCCCTGACAGACTGTCCCTGGGTCGTCCCTCCTGCTCCTCCCTGGTGTGCCCCTCTACCACCCTGGACGGACCCTCCGGCTCAGCCCTGGTTTCCTGCCGGGGCTATTGACCCATTGAACCCGCCCTGGACTGTCCCTCTGGTCCCGCCCTGGACTGTACCTCCTGTCCCTCCCTGGTCTTGCCCTCCCATCCCTCCCTTGTTCGTTTTGTTGGGTCTGGCTTGGCTCCCCTCCCTCCCCCCCTTCATGTTATCTTGCCTGTTCACTTCCCTGTCTTGTGTTTGTTGATGTTGCCTGTTTTGTTGTCTTGTGGTGTTTCTTGTTTGTCTTGTACCTTGTTGGATGTTCCCTTTAGGGACGCCAGGTGGCGTCCCTTTTGGGGGGGGGCTAGTGTCAGGGTTCTGCCACTCTGGTCTTGTAAATTCTTGTTTTGGTGGCAGAGTCCGGACACTAGCTCTGTTTTGTCTTGTCCTGTAGTGCTCGGCTCGAGTTTTCTTGGGTCGAGCACTTGTTTTGTCATTGTCTGGGTTGCGCGTCATCAAAGGTGCGCGCGGACCGTGCGCGCTCCCGCTTGACGCGGGCGCGCGGGGTCTGCGCGTCCTTGGGACGAGCGCTCTTGTACTCGTGTTTGTGTTTTGTTTCGTCAGCATCGCGCTGTTTCATTCTCAGCGTCTCCGTCTTGTTGGTTTCGGTTTTGGTTGGCGCTGAGATGAAACATGCGCGTTGCATTTATGTGAGCGCACGGTAAGGTGTTCACTTATCGTGTGCTCGTGTCTTGCGTCTGTTGTCAAAGCACGTGGCTCTGTGTTTACATTGGTCACGTGCTTTTGTTGTGTGCTTCAGTGTCTCGTCATACGAACACGCGGTTAATGAGTTCTCTCATTGGCTGCGTGTTCTAGTCCTGTTTAATGTGAGCACCTGGCTTGTGTTGTCTCTTTGTGTCAAGTGCTCTCCCGTCTATTGTCTAGTCCCACCCTCCTTGTTAACCCATTATTAGTTAATTATGTTCATCTGTTTGTGTATTAATTTCTCCTGCTTATATTCTCCTGATGTCTGCTGTCCTGTGCCAGTTCGTCGTCAATATTTCCCAGTCCTGTATGTGTTCCAGTCTTGATCCCTGTCCAGCCCTGCTTCGTCCAGCCAACCCAGTCAAGTTTGTTTCTCTGTTTGTGTTCTAGTTTAGTGTTTTCCCCCTCGGGGTAGTTTGTTTTGCTGTTTTTGCCTTTTTATTTTTGTATTATTATAATAAATATTTACTTTACTCTGCATTTGGGTCCTCGCCCCTTTTTCCCCTTACTCCGATCGTGACATAACGTTGCCTCGGGGCTCTTCAGTATATTTGCACAGAAGGGCTCTCAAATCACAAGGTCCTCCAAAGCTTAGGGGGAGGAACTCTTGTCAGCAATGGGGGGAGTGAGCAAGAAGCGGAGGATAAATTGATCAGGGATTTGAATGAAGGTTGTTTTTTATTTATTTATTATTATTGCTCGTAGTGTGTCTACCTTGATTAAGCTTTAAAACTTGATCAGCACATTTTGATTCTGTTTTTCTGACAATGTATTAATTGTCCACATTTCTGATCATAATTTAAATCAAGACTGGAGCATATTCGTCAGGGTGTGAGCTGATGTTTGATCAGCACGTTGTTGTACATGCGAGTGTTGTACACTCATTGTTAAGATAGTGGAGAGAGAACAGGAAATGATGTGGGAATGGGTTTTGGAATGATTGTGACTCAGACACAGCTGAAGTTATGATGCATGTGGTGTGGATACAGGAGAAAAGATATTGGTGTTTATACAGTAAGCAGGAGAATGAAGCCTACATCTGGTATTAACACGCACATATGTTAATCAAAAGTCGAGGGCTTTAAATATAGGTGGAAATGAAGTCTGAAATGTTTGAGCTCCACTTTTGGCACATCGAATCAAAGACTATAGAATACACAAGACATGTCACTCGTATAGTTTTGAATGGGGAAAAGTGCAATGGTCAATGTGGCTAATTAAGCCCCACCTACTAGTACAGGAGCCAATCATTGATTGCAATAGACTGATGTTTCTCTGGGGGATAAGCTCAGACCAGACATTTACTTTTACGACAGTTTGGTGGTAAACAAACGCACTGGAATCTCAATGAATACTTGCTTAACAGACCTAAGAAATCTATCCACATAAAGGTTGAAATCTGTGCTTTTAAATGAACCAAGTGCACTTGAAAGGTTTTTTGGTTTTGTAATCTGTATGAAACAAATGCGAGGTACAGTCCGTCCTGTCAAGCGTATATCACATGACAGCAACAACTCAAACGCCCATCAACTTGTAAACAAAGAGTCGCTGTCATTTCTAAAGGTGATTCGCCGTCAAGACCAAGTTGTAGATTACTTCAGAAGACCAGACGAAGCATTATCCAGAGAATAATAAAGTGTAGAACGGCCATTAATTAGGTTGGTGTCGTGATCTCATTCCTTTCCAGTGCACATGCGCATTAGCTTGGGCAACCTCAAAATATGCAGATTTTGTTTGATTCTGACATTTAGAAACTAAACTTATCAGACAGTTGTTGTTTAATCATATTGGTGATTACAAATATGTATTGCAATCGTAAGCTTGGCAAACAGTTTTGGAGAATTTACTCAATCAGACAGAATGCCTGAGCATATTGCCCAGGAGCTGTTTCAAAGATGGCCGCAGAGTGAAATGACTTGCCTTAAAAGGACTTTGATTGAATGCAAAGGAACCTTGTCTTTGTCCAATGATGTATTTCTTTACATTGTAGAATGTGCTCTTAAAATGCACTAGCCAGATGAGGTTTAAATTTTACTTTGGGAAATTGTAAGCATTGCACAAGCTTAGTTTGCGACGTTAGATGACGCAAAGATCACAAAATGCTCAAACATACATCTGCCTGTTGATCCTCTGCTTAATGAATTATGGTATGTGATTGAAAGTTAGTAAAAAAGAAAACATGTAAAATGTAAAAATGCCCCCTTTATGACCTAATTGTGTTTCAATACACTGTAAAACTATCAAATCAAATGAAATGAGTGTAGTTAACTCAAAATGTACTGGAAGTTAATTCTACTGATTAAAAATAGTTTTGAACTCAGTGTTGAAGGTAATGAGTTAATTAAATATCTCATTACTTCAACTTAAATGGAGTAAGTTTACAGTACTCATATATATTAGGTTTTTTTTCACTCAAATGGTTTGTTGCAATCGGTTTCCTCAAACGGTTTGAGTTGTCTTAACTTATTGGGTTTTCCAGTACTCAGTTGGTTTGAGTTCTCTTCATTTATTGGGTTTTACTGTGCTCAAATTGCTTCATTTACTCAAATGGATTAAGTTCACAGTACTTTTTAGGATTAGTTTTTTAACTTAAATTTTTTGTTGCAATTGGTTACCTTAACTCTTTGGGTTTTACAGTGTATTCTTTTTTAGGCTTAAAAATTCTCTAGACATGTTGGTTTGCAGGTACAAGGTTGGAATTACTCTATTTATTTGTTTATTTTACCAGAGGCAACATAAGAAAGCATCATCTTTTTTTGTTCCAGCAACAAATGCTACAAAGTGCAGTCTTAACAGTCATGTGGAGGTGTGTATATTAGTACTAGAGTGTGACAGAATCTTGGTTTAGGAAAGGTACTGAAAATCCATAAAGATTATATTTGTCAGCAGTCTTTGCTAGCAGGAAGAGGACAAACTTGATTCATTGATTTACCATTTTAAAGCCTGCAAAACAAAAATCATTAGCATAAATTAGTTAAATGTCTTGAGAAGAACATCTTTGTTGTTATTGTTAAATACAAATACAATCAACACCTTATTTAAATACATTGAAAAAGAAAATTGATCTGCTGTAGACATTTTGAAGCACCTTTGCAACTACGTGTCAACTAGCAGTCATTAGCATTTTAGTAGACTGTCTTCTAGTGCTAACACTTTATTTTGATGGCCTTCAACAGACAGTCTACTGACTACTTGTAACTTTGCAAGTACATGTCAACTTATTCTACCTTCCCAAAACCTAAACTAACAGTCCACTAAAACTCCAATGGTTGCTAGTTGACATGTAGTTGAAAGGTTATTCATAGTTAATGCAACATCTAAAGGAGTTGGAATAAATACCACAACATAAAAATAGATAGTAGCATGTGCAGAAGTAAGAAAAATGCAATTAATTAATTTTCCAAACCACCCAACACTATCTTGGGTCTCATCACAATAAAACAATTCACCATAAAGGTTATGTATTGATGCCACAGTGTTATACAGAGTTATTCTCTAGTGATGTATATAGAAACCATTATTTTGTACACTACCATCGTTCTCTTCATCATCGCAATTAATAATCAGAAACAGCATAACCCTGTAAAAAGATTTAAACGCCACTCATAAAAAATTATTTTCAGAGCCGTAAACAGATATTATGGGGCATCATACCACAACTGTTCATGGACACCAGACTATAAAGTACTGCCTGAGAGTAATGAAAGTATCACACATGCACCCATGAAGGGGTGTTTTTAATCAAATGGCGAGTTTGGAGGAAGCAACCAAACCCCCCTCTCCGTGTTCACCTCAGCAACCCCACCCCAACAGTAAGAATTAAAGTATTTAATGTGATTTCGCTGTGTGAAGCTCATAATGCATTAAAGGCCTAAATGTCTTGAAGTCCTGCTCCTGCCTCTCTTATCATATTGGCCTCAGTGGGAGCTTGGAAAGGGAGTGAAGGAGCTGAGGTTTATTTTGAGTTTCCCATTGTTTAGGCAAGCCCGTGTTGTTCTTGGTGCCTAAGAGTGAAACTTCATTCCCAGCATGCAGCTCACCCTGTTTGATTAAAACTGAGACGATCATGGAAAGCTAACAGCTTGTGTTTTCACCCGACTGTCGCTCTCGTCTCTTTGAAGTTTAAACAAAGTTATATTTTACCTGTTTTATATCAGTGCCTGACATTATTTTATCACACTGCTTGTCTAAATCAATCTAATATAGTATTACATCCAAGATAGTTACACACAGATGTCTGGATAATGAAAGACCATTAATGGCAGAACTAATACTTAGAGGAGTTGGATGTGTCATGACTATGCTGCTGGGTCATTAGTTACAAAACTAATACAGATACCATACAGACCCGAACATTAATTTAATTTAGTTCATTTCATCTTTATTTCTCAAGCACTTTTTACAATGTAGATTGTGTCAAAGCAGCTTAACATAGATGAAGTTCTAGTAAATAGTAACTGCTTCAGTTCAGCGTAATGTAAATATCACTGCTGAAAGCTGAAACACTGAATACTGAAGAGCAACCCCACCGATCTGCAGCTCCACAAGTACCCGTGGCGACAATGACAAGGAACAAACTTCACCAACTGACGAACATGAAGGAAAAAAAATTTGAGAAAGGAAAATAAACCTAGAGAAAGTGTTTTATATGAGGCATCATAGTTAGGAAATAACATTTTCTCTGTCATCAATGAGATATGTTGTCACTTAAGAGACAATACATCTGCACCATTAACAAGTTTTTTTTGAGACAATCTTTGTTCTAGGTGAATTACATAAGGACAGTCCTAGCGCAAATTCAGAATGAGTTATTGGACCTCCAGGCCTCCCAGGTGTGAAATTCAAAGACAATCAGTGTGGATCTACAATAAGCAACAACAATAAAGTGTACATTATTGATCACATGTTAAAATAAAGAGGTATGGTACAAATATCCTGGTGGTCAGTGTGCCAACGTATAGCGCAACAGCTCTGCAGGTGTTTCAAGTTCAAGTCCTGGCTTGTGGACATTTCACAATCCCATTCCCCTCTCTCTTCCTTTTCACTTCCTGTCACCATACTGTCCTTTCAAATAAAAGCAAAAATAGCTTAATAATAAAAAATAAATAAATAAAGCAACCCAGGCTCATTCTGATTATGTACCGCTATATACATTTCTGGATGGCGCCAAATACGTTCCAGGAGCTATGTTTTTTTTTTAGTTTTTGTTTTCGTTAATCCGCTAGAGGCCACTGTGTATGCTTTTTGAGATTTCAAATTTCTCTCTCGAATGCCATTCGCTCCTCCTCTTCTCACGTAAATCCACCAGAGGCCTGACTGTCGACTGACTGACTTACAGATTAATCTACTGACCCCCCCTCCTCCTTCCCTAAACCCTACTGATAGTGTTTCAAAAAAGCACCAATTGACCATCGCCCACCCACTTCCCCAAACCCAACCGACAGTGTTTTCAAAAGCAATCCAGAAAAGAAAAAGCCGTTGCAGCAGCCTGATTTTAACTACATTTTCAACCCATCTCTGGGAAACATCCATACACACTCATACACTATGGACAATTTGCCTACCCAATTCACCTGTACCGCATGTCTTTGGACTGTGGGGAAAACCAGAGCACCCGGACGAAACACATGCGAACGCGGGGAGAACATGCAAACTCCACACAGAAACACCAACTGACCCAGCCGAGGCTCGAACCAGCGACCTTCTTGATGTGAGACAACAGCACTCCATACTGCACCACCACCTCGCCCCACCCTATTATTTACTTGTATATTTTAACTTGTTAATAACTTGTTATTTACTTGTTTATTTTGAACCCAGTCATCACGGTTAACTCGTTTTGCATCTCAAATCCTCCGACGTATGCGGCGAGCCACTGGACAAACTGGTAACAGAGGAAAAGCCGTCCACTTGGAGGTAAGCAGTCAGCTGGTAAGCCCTAAAAGGAATGGCGTCATACCGCCCAGTAGCGTTCGATTTAAAAACTAAATGCAGCCATACGTTTCTCTGGCTACATAATTCGCAATCTCCAGAAATGTATATAGGGGTACGTTTTCAGAATAAGATGAGGGTACAGCTAAACAGGCAGGTGTTGATGGACTCAGACTCATGATCACTCATGCTTTGACTATTTTGAATCTTATTGGGATGAAGAAGTCAGTGAGAAAGACATAGAAACCTTTAGCTGTGCCATGGATAGACTGTTACCTGTCAATCCCATTCTCAGTTACCTTTGGCTTACTCCCTTATTTATCTATTTTAACTCCACTAGTTTCTCCTCACCAGTCTTTCTGGAATTTATTTGTCTCCGTCTTGGAATAGCATTGCCAGTGTTTGTTCTTTTTACCCCATCGTTTATCTGTGCATATTTTAGCAAGCCATCAAATTGAGTCCTCTACTTCTGAATGCAGATTTGTATTTAATTTTGCACACCAGCTGAACAACTTCTTGCTCAGCCTACCTGCTACTGTACAAACACTCACAATGCTCTCAATGCTCCCTAGGGGGTCCAAACTCACTCCTGAAAAGTACACATCCGGCAGATTTTAACACCAACCAGATTTAGCACACTTGCCCAGAAGTCCAATCTCAAGTGTCAAATCCCGAATGACACACTTAATGTGCACTTACAGTATCACAGACTTATGGTGTGAATTCTGATGGTCAGAAGATGAGATATCCATGAACACATCATGAGCATGTGAAAATCATTTAGATGTAGTTATATACAACACGATTTCATGACTTGGTGAATTTGGAAGTAATCACATTAAATTCCATACAAAAAAGATAGAAGACAGAAGAAAACATTATTGCTTCAGAGACCCTTTTTCTATCTCTCTCTCCCTCTCTCTCTCTCTCTCTCTCTCTCTCTCTCTCTCTCTCTCTTTCTCATAAGAGTGTTATAATGATACTAGTTCTGAATGATTGCTATACACACAGATTATTTTTCAGCATTGGGAAACTAGAATGCCTGGTCACTGTGTGTGTGTGTGTGAATTATTAAGCCTAGTCCATAGATAAACTATTATCTCTGACAACTCTGTCATGCATGACAGTTGCGCGAGTTTGTCCTCCTGATTGGTCAGCTTCAATTAGATCTACAGATCAGCTCCCTCAACCACACACCAAACGAATTCAGGCTGACAGCTCCTAAACGTTTTTGACAAGTTCATCTTGCACAGTGCAAGCTACAACCATATGAGCACCAACAATTTCCATGCAACTTCTGATGGGAAGTAAAATGTGTACAAGCTTGTAAGTCAGCAAAAAATGTACCGTTTAAGCCAACCATAAGTCTAAAGCTCTTGATTAGCAGGCTCAAGTGTGGCTCTCCAGAAGCAGGCTTGGACACCCATGGTTCAGTTCCTTAATAGGAGGCTCAGTGTTTACAATTTTAGCAATAAACCAATGGCATACTTATAGAGGAATTACCAACCTACGTCACACATGACGTCACACGGGTTCCTGGTTGCAAAAAGAGACCAGTTGCAATAGCAAGCATGTAGTGTTGTGCGGTAGGATGCCAAATTCGAAATTCAAAAAGAGAAAACTTAACTTTTAACATACACCACACTGTTTTAATGCCAACCGCTGACATCTTTGGCTAAAAGGGAGCGGAATCAAGTGACGACCTAATTAGAAATGCTCGACTCTGCAGTTCTCAGTTTATATCAGGTAAGTTCAGGCTATGCTGAATCATACACATTACTCATTTTTAATTGCAGCAATGATTTCAGCAAAAACAGTTAAATATGGTTAAATAAACTGTGAACACTGAATGCTGAGAATGAAACGTAAACGTTTAAATTCACATTTCCTGCCATACAGGTGCAGTTCGCTGTCAGATTGCAGTTTTGCTTGGTGATGATTACCCAGGCCTTGTATAGCTCCGTCTTTTATCTTGTCTTTAGCTAGGCAGAACCTCGGTTTTTAGCTCTACAAAGTTTTGAATCTGATAATCATGGAGCATTATTTCTTGCACATGACCACACAGAACAAAATTTTAGGCATCCAAAGACTTGTAGGCCTTCAACCTCTCTCTTGTAAAAAACTTGGAGTTTCAATGAGATGGTTGTATGTTTCAGGCTAGATGCTTGGCCATTTCGTCTTATCCAATATCCATTGGGAGCATGCTATCGTAAATGGGCCTGTCAGATGAACGTCGCTCACTTTAACATTATTTTGCTGAATAACTGTGCTTATCACTGGGTGATAATACGCTGAAAGCATTATGTAAATAATATACATAATATGTAATCAATATAACTTATCTTCAATACAACAACAAACTCTGTACCGCATCGGATGTCATTCCCTCACTGTAAATGCTAGCGCCCCCAGTTTTTTCTGCAACCTCACTGCGCGCGCATCCTGAATGTTTACAAACATGGTAATTAGTCTATATTAATCGACAAATGATATACGAGGGATTTATTTTATACTAAAAACATACATTATTTGATGTACTTCACATTTAAGAAATAAGAGAATGACTTGTCCAAATACCACTTCTGAGAGCTTCAGACAACCACCGGCTATTTTACACAAAGGCCACCCCGCTCTAAATGTGTCTGCCAATCACAGAGCGGAGACTGAGAACTTGCAGTGTTTCATGTGACTGCTATGACATCATGGGGATTGCTGTTGAGGAGCTGTGGACCTTGGGAGCTGTTTGCTGTCTGGCAGGTGTTTCTTTCTCTTTATTTTACCTCTTTTCTGTTTTTTTTCTTCTCATGCAATGAATGAGAGAGTAAATATCACTTCAAAGAGCAGGGCAGCTCCACAGTGAGCTGTGGGAGAGAGGGGCAGGGAGCTCCTGTGGAGAGGTATAAAAAAGTTCTTGTCTCTTGTTGGCAAGGTACACCATAGATTAACAGCTCAGAGGGCTGCGTCGGCTTTTATTCACCATTGTAAGTCTGGAACACCACAGTGGGATAACCTTGAGAAGTTTCAAGTCATGTTTTGAACTGTATTAACATCTCAGAGTAATGTTTGTGGCATTTAAAAAGCTAAAACATGCTTAAAGACCTATCTGACCTTTGACCTATCTCATTTATCGTGCCTCATTAAACAGGGCAACACATCGGTTGCAACTACTTGTTATCCTACTGTTATGGCAACATTCAAGCAAATAAGCTCCAACCTCTTGCCCCAGACTGTGTCGTCATCTACATAAGGGCTATTACCCTTCAGAAAGCAGCACTCCTCCTGAACGGGGTCCCGTCAGCAGCACTTGTTTGGAATCCACCTTATTGTCCAGGGGATGAAACTGCCTGGACACAAATTCTTTCGTGCTCTTAATGAGAAAGAAAGAATTGACTCATTGGTTATGTTAATGTAGTTGTTTTCACCTCCAAATCTTATCTACAGCCTCACTGGTCTCATTTAGCGCTGGGTAATTTGACAGCACCGGTGAAGAATGTTGCCATTCAACAAGAGAACTAAACATGAGGACTTCTCAAAAGCTTCATTTACACATACAAACAAGCTGACAATAGAAAAGAATTACTGCTAATAGAACATGGGTTTTAAATAGTTGAATGCAACAATATAACTTTACAGAATCTCTTACTGACTTGTTCATTTGAATGCACAGACTCAACGTTTTTATGGGTTTCAGAAGGAAAGAAACATTTTTTTCTTTAGAATTTAGCACACACTTTTATCTAAAGTGATTTACACACATACCTTGAACAAATAGCAATGGGCTGCCTGGGTAGCAGTTAGGGTTCTGGTTGCTTGCTCATGGGACTCACTTCAGCCATGGTATTGAGGGTGGAAGAAAATGGCAGTTATTCATTGCCCCCACCTACAATCCCTGCCGGTGCCAGTACTCAAACTTGCAACCATGTTCAAAAAAACATGAGCATGATCACAAAACCTCTCGGTTTCTTCTAGACAGATTTGTAATTAAAAGGAAAGCAAATTGAGATTATGTTTGAGTCTCCTGGTTTTCAAATGCTCTTGATAAAAACAAAACCTTAATCTCAGATATCCTCTATTAGTCTTTTTGACTAAAACCCACATAGCTAAATATCTCCGGTCCAGCTCTGACCCACACAACCAGCTTTTGCTTGGCCCACATGCCTCGGTGAATTATGGTACATGGCTGGACCAAGTCTGGCTTCCATATCTGGGCAAAGTCTCAGCCAAGTTAACAACCCATAACTGGGCCAGATATGTTGGTGTGTCACGACTGCAATGAAATTGACGAACTCATAAAGAAATACCCATTAGGTGCGCTATGGGCGTGCTTTTTCTCAAAGTGACCTGATTGGTAGAATTTATTCAAAAATAATAAAAATGTAAATGTTTTAAATGTGTGTCAAGATAGGCCAAACTTACATGGCCCACATATCCATTATTAGCATCTGGGCCAAATACTACATTTGATATCTGGCCCAAATATTGTGTGCCGCCTTAAAGACGGTGCCACGTCTGCCAAACCCGGGTCATGTTTGGCCCACCTGCTGTATGCCAGTGCTGCATGAATGCCAAATAATTTTGCCAGTCCTGCTCCACTAGTTTTTCCTCCATTTGTAGGTCCAAATAGACTGAAAATGAGCGCTTTTAACTTCTCCCCCAACTTCCCACTGGCCTGCAGATACCTACACTAGTGGATGCTGCTCTCTCATTGGCTGTAGGTGATCGCCAATGTTATTTTCAATCAGAACACATTTCACACGGCATGATTTGAATTGCCAACAGGTCCAGATATTTAGCATTCCAAATATCTCACAGGTGTCGGCAACTCATCGGATCACATCTTTGATAGTTTACACTGTGTGATTGTTACTTGTGTGAACAAGCACCCATTTGCCTGTGATTTCACGCATTTGTCTGCGATTTCTCAAACCTATCGGAGAGTCAAAATCAGGGCTAAAATCATGCAATCAGAACTTGGTATAACACAACATCTACCACAGCAAAATGTGATGTTTGATTGGCAAACAAATAACTAATGAAGCTAAGAGAAAATTTGAATCAAATACTTGACAATGATTCATAGTAAAGTGTTCACACCAAGAACAATTTTAATGTTGATGCCAGCATAAGTAACATTAATAACACTTCATTTTTGAGCCATGCAATGAAATGGATAGTTTAACCCCAAAATGAACATTGTTTCATCATTTTGTAAATATAAACAATAAAATATATGATAAAAACTGGGTACCCAACCGTATTAACTTTAAATATATGCACTGTAAAACCCAACAGTCAACTTTATCAAATGAAATTAGTGTAGTTAACTCAAAATTTACTGAAAGTGAATTCTACTCATTTGAAAAGAGTTTTGAAGAGTTTTGAAGAGTGTTGAAAGTAATGAGTTAATTAAATACCTCATTACTTCAACTCAAATGGAGTAAGTTCACAGTATTCATATAGATTAGTTTTTTAACTCAACTGGTTTGTTGCAGTCGGTTTTCTTAAACGTTTTAAGTTTCCTTAACTTATTGTGGTTTACAGTATTCAGTTGGTTTGAGTTCTCTTCTTTTAGGGGTTTTTACTATGCTCAAATTCCTTCATTTACTTAAATGGATTAAGTTCACAGTACTCATTAGGATTAGTTTTTGAACTTAAATGGTTTGTTGCAATCAGTTTCCTCAAACGGTTTGAGTTACCTTAACTTATTGGGTTTTACAGTGTGGTGGAGCAACTTAAGAATGAGTAAATGATGAGAGTGTTTCACATTTTTGGAGTGAATTATCCCTTTTAATGTCAAATAACCTATGTTTTGCACACTCATTTTACTTCTAATTACTCTCACTCAGTTGACACCTCTCAGAGATTTGTATATTTTTTAGGATATTTAGTAGAAACTTTTGAGACAAAGTCAATAATCCAAAGCCCGCAATAGTCAATAATGAAAAATAAATAAGAGTGTGATGAATTCTCGCTAGCTTTAAAAGAGCAGCCTCTGAGCCATAAATCTTGAGCTTCTTTACAACAGTGATGGATTACCTAGTCATGTTTACCTAAATGAGAACTGCTGATCCAAATCAGAAAGACACACACAGTCTCATCTGGAGAAGGAAACGTCTGCACGCTTTGGGGCCATTTACCTGACAAATAAGATAACATTTAGCCCAAACTCCTCTGGGACACTGCTCTCCTGTAGGTCCTATTCCGAGGAGGGCTAAAGCTGGTGATTCGGTGATTTAATTGGATGTTAAACACACTACCTTCTGTAAAGACCCCGTCATAGCAATTATAACCATGGAAAGTTTTACCTTCAAAACTCTCCCTTGGTCAAACTCCAGCAGAGGCACATTTCTCAAACAGCATCAGCCGCCAAAAACATTTCAAACTACATAAATGATAAAAGGAATGTCTAATGTGATTTATTGGAAGCCCACGAGCACAAATAGCATCTCAGTTGTTATTCAGACCCCAAGCCTGAAGCCTGGCATACTGCAAGGGGAAGTCCAGGGAAAGCACCGGACCTCACTCCTCTCAGCAGCAAGCCATCAGCCATTACGTCCAGCCAATCCTAGAGCCACGTAGTAAGGGAGTGTACTGAGAGAGGGAGCAGGAGTGAGTCCAGACGTGTCCTCCCGTGGCCGAGTCGGGTGTGTTTGCGGTGAGAGAGCGGATGCCCTGTGATTTACTGTCTGATCCTGACTGCTCTCCAGCCTTGACGTCATTCCTTCTCTACTCCTGCAGAGCCCAGCACACAGACGCACCAAACCCTCCCTAATGCAGTAATGTCTCTGTAGATATCTTTCCATCCACCTACCCTTATGCACATTTTAGGATTTCACTTTAATAAAAAACACTGAATGGACATACTATGATCTGCATAAATTCTATAAATATGCATAATTAATGTATACGCTCAGTTGACTCAATAAGTTTTTGACTCTTCTAAAGCATAAAATACCATAATATGTTTGCAGATATTTAAGAAACGTGTTAAGTGAACATTTTATCTAACGTTCATCTGAAAAACAATGCTGAAGTCAGATATTCTGCTTTGAAAATGTGCGTTACATGTCAGAACGGTTGTCTTTGGTCTCTTGAACCCACCAAATGGCAATTTATCCAATTATATTTCAGAACCAAGGGTTGCCTTGGTGGAAAAACGCGTATTTAATTCATTCAATTCAATCAAAGCATGTGGCCGCAACCAAATTTGTGACCTCCCGTGGACAGTAACATCCCTAAAATGATACCCACATTCAGAGTTCCACGTAAGGTGGTTATTAATTAGCAAATAATATAAATATTACCAACGTAAACGTTAGGTGAGCATGTTACTGGTGTGTCCTAACAACACGCTACGTGACAAATTAAATACAGCCATTCAGAAGCACAGAATAGTGCACTTCCCACATAACAAATGTTTTCTGGCCCAGCTCTGGGCCACATAATAACTTTTCCCTTGGCCCAAGTTCCGCAAAGAATAATGCTCCTGAAGTGGCCCATGACTAGATTAAAGACAAGGGCCACAAGTGGGCCATAACCGGCCCGAATCAATTTATCACTCTTAACTGGCCCTGAACTGGGCCAAGACAGGTTTATTATTAGTTCCGATTCTCAGCTATAAGTTTATACTTTAGTCAGAAACCTCAAAAACTGAGCCATAACCCAGCCTAATGTTACCTAAACAATGTGAACAATCGCTACACTGATCTGGGCCACACACCTCCCATCCACAACTAGCCCAAATGTAGTTTGCCGTCATGCATGCAGTGCCATCATTGCCATGCATGGCCCACATTCGGCTGACATTATGCATGCCAGTGCTGGCAACACCCCAGCAGTGCCATAATGAGGCCATATTTGGGCCAAGTCCGTTTGCTTTGTGGGTTACTGCACCCAACGAAATGCTAAAGTTTATAATCTAATTAATACATATTAAACCTCTTTAAAACTGTTGTATGTACAGTCACAGTTCTAAAGTTCAATTTCAAAGATGTGAACTATCTGCTGCTGCTTTCAGTAGTATGGCAATAAATGACACGTAAAATGGCATTCAAACTCACATTATTGGCATTTATCACCAAATAAGACACATGAGGTGATCAGGGCCGAAGCAAGCTGAACTGGTGCTCTAGGCAAACGATGATCACGCCGCTCTCAATCTAAAAGTGAAAACTTAAGTGACCGGTTCGCGAAGTGAAGAGCGCAGGGGAAGCTTGTCGCAGACAAAAGTGGGGACCGGGGAAGGGGGAGGATGGGGGTTGTCGCAGAAGCCGCCCTCACGGTCGCCTCTATAGAGGTGATCATTGTCATTTATTCTGCTGTTCACCTGTGAGATAGAAGCTGTTTCTAAAATAGAAATTTCAGGTGTTAGTTCGGACAAAAAACGTTTAGAATGGAAAATATTTCTTCTATCGCGTGCCATTATGTTTAGTTAGAAAATGGTTTTGCCTAAAATCAGTCTTTAGGCTCGATAGTCATGGACACTCACGTCAAACTGTGTGGACTCGTCAAAGGAGGAGTCGTGTGAAAATGTGTTTTGATCCAGGAGTGCAATACCTAGTTCAACCACTGGGTGTCAAACTTACATACTGCACCTTTAATCTAATAATAAGCGATGTGCTAAAGTACAATGGAAACACATTTACCTAATATATTACTAAAAAATCAACAGATGTTGTAATTTGATAACTAGACTAACCAGTGAACCGATCTCGTGTCACATCATCTCACATGTTGTTTTAGTAGTTCTGCGAATCTGATTGATACTCTGTCGTTTTTCTGAGAATCAGTTAAAATGACACACTATGGAGAAAAAAAAAGCTGAAGTGGTTTCTCTACCACATTTGCTGTGTTCCATTATGCATACTATCCCTCCTAAATAGTATTCGAATAGAATTAGTATGGTAGAAAGCTAAATATGAAAGTAATATTCAGTTAATAAGGAAGTAGCTTGCATACTTTTCTGTTATACACTCAAAAGTATACATCCATACATTTTGGATATACATTTTGTTCATTCATTCATTCATTCATTCATTCATTTATTTTCCTTTGGCTTAGTCGCTATTTTATCAGGGGTCACCACAGCGGAATGAACCACCAACTATTCCAGCATACTGTGTTTTACACAGTGGATGCCTTTACAGCCACAACCCAAAACTGGGAAACACCCACACTCACATTTACACACTCACTCATACACTACGGCCAATTTAGTTTATGTGTGAATGTAAAATCATACACACAAATCAAATGAAACTGTATGAGTGTGTATGAACTAACCATTCGTTCCAATTCCATGTGGGACCGGACTGGTTTCTCACCTTGCAAAAACAATGTTTTCTCAAACACATGGGATGGAAACAGGGTTTATTCGCAAATGTTTTAAGTGATATTTTTAGCAAATTCACAGCTTTGGATGGAAACATTGCTCGCGTTGTGCTGGCCTGGCTGCTCTGCCAGAACCTTGCTCTACTGTACACAGTCAGTGGGCCAGAGAGAACAGAAGAAGCAGTGTACAATCCGTGGAGCGTGGGTTGAAGACACACCCTGAGGAGACTAAGAATGGGATTTAACTATATAAAGACTGTGTGTGTGTGTTGAGGTATGTAAACGGGTATATGAAAGAGAAGCATACTGTAGATGATGTCAGAATGGTCTTTCAAAACATAATGGCTTATAACAGTGTGAAAGCACTACAAAAGCAGTATTTCATTTCAATGACAGTGAAACACATCAGTGATTTTGTATGCACATCAAAGTGAAAAGCTGTCCACAGTTCGGAATCAAAGGGCTTTTATCTTAAAATAAAGAAGCACATTAAATTAGGGATTTCCTGTGAAATTGTAAATACTTTTCAAATATTTCCCAAGTGCTGTTTAATGGAGAGAAGATATTTTTTCAATCTATTTTTGAACATAATAGTTAATAATTCATTTCTAATAAAATAACTTTGCCATGATGACATGAGACTTACTTTCAGTGCTGGGCTAAATTAATTGCAATTAATCGCATCCAAAATCAAAGTTTGTTTTGACATAATATATGTGTGTGTACTGTGTTTATCTATCATGTATATATATAAATACACACAGGTGTGCATATATTTGAGATAATGTTTATTTATATTTAGATATAAAATATATGTTTATATGATACAAGTTACATATACATTTTAAATATCTATGTAACAAATTTGTTTTGTATAGTTTATGTATAATTTATTTAGCTTGTATAGTTGTTTTGTATAATTTATTTATTTATTTATTTATTTATTTATTTATTTATTTATATATATATAGTTTAAACTGGAAAAGAGCATGAATGCTGCTTTTCAGCGAGTTCCAGCTCTGCAGAACATAAGAACATACAGACACCCTTAAAATCTCAGTTGACCATCAGATGATGAGCATGGGATTTTTTAAAAAGTCTCAGAGTTGGTATTGTTTTTAGATGTTGTGGGTTCTCATTCCAGGCTTAAAAGAAAGATCTCAGTTCATAACAGTTTTTAAAAGCCGTTATTGACAAACATCCATTTGTTACAGATCTGGTGGAATGATCAGTCCTTGTATTAGGTTTTGGTACCAAAGAGCACAAAGAGCTCCTGAGGTAGCACTATTTAAAATTTGATAGTACGGTTTAATCCCAGTGTTCGTAATGTAATTTTGAAATGATAAAGCATTAGAGAGTGATAGAGCAAATCAGTGATATGTCCATCCAGAAAGTCTGCTGTGGATCTTATAGGCCCTATTGTACAGTCTAGCAATTGGCTCCAAGATATAATTTTTAGTCAGTGACTAAACAGGCAAAGGTGGACAAAATGATGGCATGAAGATATGTTTCAGAAGCAGAAAGAGACAAATTTGTCCTATTTTTTCTATAAACATATAGATTTTTGTTTCAGCTTTTGTTCCTATGTTTCACTTATACATAATAAATATATAATACACACACATACATTATGGCAAATACATTTTGGATGCTATTAATCAGGATTAATCTTTGCCTAGCACTAGTTATTTTACAAGCTGCTAACATTGGCTTAAAGTGCCATAATATTGACATTAAAATGCATTTTTTATAATAAAAACTGCTTTAGGGGTGTCACTGTGGCGCAGTGGGTAGCACAATCGCCTCACAGCAAGAAGGTCACTGGTTCGAGCCTCAGCTGGGTCAGTTGGCATTTCTGTGTGGAGTTTGCATGTTCTCCCCATGTTTGCGTGGGTTTCCTCTGGGTGCTCTGGTTTCCCCCACTAAAGACATGCGGTACAGGTAAATTCTGTAAATTAAATTGTCCATAGTGTATGTGTGTGAATGTAAGTGTGTGGATATTTTCCAGTGATGGGTTGCAGCTGTAAGGGCATCTGCTGCGTAAAACATATGCTGGATAAGTTGGTGGTTCTTTCCGCTGTGGCGACCCCAGATTAATAAGGGGACTAAGCTGAAAAGAAAATGAACGAATGAATGAACAACTGCTTTATTTCAGCTAAAATAAAAGTAAAGCAATTGAACAAGGGGACAAATGTAAATGGTTATGAAATAGATGTTTTTCTCCAGGACATGTTGGCCAAAATTATTGGTCCCCTTAAAATGTATTTGACTGAAACATTTCTGAAGAATAATTTCATTTATAATTCCATTTTTCGGCATGTCATTGTGAGTGCAAACTGTATAGAGAGAGGAATAAAGAGAGTTTATATTGTTCTAAATTGTATTATTGTTTTAGTATTCGTTATTGAAATCATACTATGGTAAATCATACTAAACACAATCATATTGCAAAAATACATCATCCTGCACTGTAAAAAAATGCAGGGTTCCATACAATTTATTCAAGTTGTCCCAACACAAATTGATTAAGTTAACACTTTTAACAAATTTATATGGATTGAACATTTAAAAATTAAGTTGTCCCAATGAAATTTCAAGAATTGTGTTGTTTCAGTTCATTTTAAATAAGTCGTTTGAACAAGCAAAAAATTATATATATTTTTTGAGTGTGGAGAGATGTTTGTTTGTTTATATGACTGGAAACATTTACATCTAGTAATCTTTTAAATATTTCCTTGACTGCCTAATAATGATTTGCCTTGACATAAGTTTCTACAAATTGATTTAAAACAATTCATCAACTTCTCGTCTGAAGTGAGCGCAGTAAATGCCACAAATCTGGCCCTGCAAGCGCACACTTTGCCAATCTTGAAATACTTCTTTGTGTTTGTACACCGACCAATATCTTTCATCAGCCCTATTCAACACTTACAGAGGTCATTGTTTCTCTGTGCGGAGCTGATTGCGCTGTGAGGAGTAATAGCTGCAGACCTGAGGGGTCAAAGGGCAACTCTCAGTCCATTCAGAGCGTGGTTAAATGAATGAGTAGTGACAGCCGTGCTCTTGTTATCAGCCGTGATGAGTGACGGGGTGAGTGAAGAGGGCTGCATGTCCAGTGTTGGATTGTGTTGGTCTGCAGGCATGCGGGATGTCGGAGCTAGAGTCAGTCAGTGCCTGGTCCCGCCGGTTCTCATTGTTTTTTGGGTACTGATAACCCAGGCGACCTCAGGGAAGCAGGTTGATCCATCAGTCTGTGTGTGGTAGAGGGTCTGTCAGACCTTTGTCATCAAATCACTCATTAACAAACACTTCCAGCAGCAGAGAATAGATCTGTGGTCAGTCCTGGTATGTTTAACTCAGAACAAACAACACACACTGGCCATGCAGGAGCTTGAGAGGATGCAGTGCGTCTGTTTGGGGGATTTTAATCACGTTTCCTTGCCAACCCCTGCTGGGTTTGCTGAGTATTATTGGATTCAAAATATGTTTTACTTAGATACAGAAGTCTTCATAGTTGGGTGCAGTATAGTACATAGTTGTGAATGGGAATCAACTGCTAAATTTGTTTTTTTTGTATTTGCATTTTATCCAATAACAAGAATTGTGGTTCATTCCGGCAGCTGGTGCGCCAAAAAAAAATTGAAAATAACGGTCGTTAAATTAGAGAAATTTCCTTAAATTTACATTTCTGGTAAGTTTCTGCAATTTAAAGTCTGTTATTTTATGGCAAATTTTTGTAATTTAACGGATGTTATTTTACGTTTTTTTTTCCGACACTTCAGCTGCCATAAAAGACCCAGAAAATTGCATATTTATTTTACAGTGTATATTAACAAATAGTATTTGTAGACTACTTTAGGATCACTTTTACATTACTATTGACCTCAATTGGCTATTTTGGTTCAATTGTTATGTATGTTTAAATTTAAACCCACTTTAACTTCAGAGACATGGATCACAAATTATTATTTTCTCAACATTGTGTGACTAATAAATAATATTAAAATTTTATACAGAGCCTTGGCTGGGTCAGTTGGCGTTTCTGTGTGGAGTTTGCATGTTCTCCCTGCATTCGTGTGGGTTTCCTCCGGGTGCTCCGGTTTACCCCACAGTCCAAAGATGCTGAATTAACTTGCTGAATTAAAATGAATGTAGTCACATTGAATCCCACAGGCAATAAGAGAATGCAGGAAAGGAAGAAAGGAAGACGGCAGAGCCTTACATTTCTGTGATGAAATTATTCTCATTATTTTGAACACATGGAAGAATAGGAAAATAGGATTATCTTAATAGACAGTGATTTTACTTTTTAATAAGACTAAAAGTACTAAAGAAGCAAGCGCATTGCTTTAAACTGTCATTAATCTGTATATACGGCATGTACAGTATAAGGTCAGGAAGTTCTTTGAAGATAACATTATCCTACAATAAATTTTTGTGTTTTTTAAAGGTAAATGAAGTATATCCGGTGTGTTTTTTAATTGCAGAGCTTCTCTATTTAAATAAAAAAGAAGAAAACAACCTGCAAGTTCTAAGAGAGATCAAGCCTCAGCCAGGTCACAAAACGTAACTCAAAAGAAACGCAACACATGACCTACCAAAGTAAGTAAGTAACACAACTAGTTTCTTTTTGGGGGGAGTAACTCAATATTGTAAGGCATTACTTTCTAAAGTAACTTTCCCCAACACTGTTGATAACTGTGGAAATGAATCAACAGTCTGTGTAAATGCTCCATTATAATAATTTTATAATACGTTTTCTCCTTGAAACAAATCACTTCATAGCATTAAATGATTTTATTTAATCTAAAACTATTATCAAACCTTATAAAATTTAAGTTTAAGTTAAACAAGTTTACATTTTAACCTTGATTTCATAAGTCAAGGGTTAAATCACTTTAAAAACCACCCTTAAGGTAGCAATTGCACAATAACACATATTCTAGTGTGTTGTTAACTTTACTAATTAGCAAGCTTCCTCACATCTTGTGACATATGGAGGCCACATGTCTGTCTGAAAAGCTGAGAAGAGCCTGAACTGATGTATGAGCTCAGAGGCTAACAACAAAAAAAAACAGAGATGATAGTTCAATAAGCTCAATACTCTCATCCCCCATATTTCTATGCACTTTATCCAAAAAGCATCATTTATAGTAAATGCTCAGCCCTTTGAAGGAGAAGGGGGATTCTATTACAGTCATCCGAAATCTCTGCAACTGGATAGGACAATGGAGGTGTGTTATTAACCTAAAAATAACACTCATCCTATTCCTGCCTGCATGACCTTTAATGCTTCAGAAGTGACTCATCATGAAGAGGAAGGCTGTGGTCTGAGACCCTTCCCTCAAGCCTCCCCCTCAGGCCTGGAAGAGGAGAACACAGCCTGTCCTCCGCTGACTGAGATCCTGCTCATGTGGACCACAGCCAGATACATATGAGTCACACAACACTGATTGCATTCATCTCTTCTGTTCTAGATCTTAACGTAAAGACAGAGCTTTAGTGCAAATAATGAATAATAATTTCAATAAAAATAGGGGCGACACGGTGGTGCAGTGGGCAGCACAATCGCCTCACGGCAAGAAGGTTGCTGGTTCGAGCCTTGGCTGGGTCAGTTGGCATTACTGTGTGGAGTTTGCATGTTCTCTCTGTGTTTGTGTGGGTTTCCTCCGGGTGCTCCAGTTTCCCCCACAGTGCAAAGACCTGCGCTGTTGAATTGGGTAAGCTAAATTGTCCGTAGTGAATGTGTGTGGTTCAGTGTGTATGGGTGTTTTCCAGTGATGGGTTGCAGCTGGAAGGGCATCCGCTGCGTAAAACATGTACTGGATGAGTTGGCAGTTCATTTATGTGAATGAGTGTGAGTGTTTCCCAATGTTGTGTTGCGGCTGGAAGGGCATCCGCTGCGTAAAACATGCTGGATAACTTGGCGGTTGATTCCGCTGTGGCGACCCCTGATTAATAAAGGGACTAAGCTGAAAAGAAAATTAATAAATGAATCAATCAATTAAAAAAAGCTAATCTCAGACTATTATAGAATAATTCTACATTTGTAGTACTGCATGGTAACAAATAGGAAACAAAAGCTGCCTCTTTAGCTTAACTTGTCTCTGATGTCACATGATCCTTCAGAAATTATACCAATGTTATCATTTGCTGAGGAAATTGCATGGCTGATTTATTTTGATCAGTCATGATTTCTGGGTAATAAAGGTTGTTATTATTATTGTCATTAATACTAAAAACTATATTTTTCTGCTTTATGTTGTGGAAACGACTTATAGGAAGGTCAAACGGACATTTATTGTAAAAAAAATATTTTAATAATAATATATTTTTATATAGCACCTTTAAAACTTAACTCTCAAAGTGCTTTACACAAAAAAGATACAGATATAAAAACAGTATAGAGCAGTAAAATTGAAACATTCAAAATAGATAAAATATCTAAAAACACAAAACAAACCAAAAGTGCAAGATTCAGCGTGTCTAATGTCATAGGGGAGAGAGTTCCAGAGCCTCGGAGCCAGGGAAGAGAAAGCCCGGTCACCTATAGAGCGCAGACCAGAGTTTACATTTTGTAATGTAAATGTTTTTACTGTGACTTTGGGTCAATTTTAATCAATTTAAGGTGTCCTTTAAGATTTAAATGATTTTCTTAAAGTTTAAATGGTCATATACAGTGGATTCTGCAATAGATAAATCGATAATTAAATAAAGTGGCATAGCTGTTTTGAATATTGAGGATAATAATAAAAATGTTCTAAAAGCATTAAATGAGCATATTCTAATAATTGGGTCACTGAAGACTAGATGTTTTATACTTGAATAATTGTGATTAGATTTTAAAATATATCCATAATAGAAAGTTATTATAATATATTTATTTCTTTTTTAATTTACATCATTTTATTTAATATTTTATTGCAGCCTTGCTGAGCAGAAGGGACTTCTTTTAAAAACAGTAGTGTCTGTAAAAGAAAATTCATATGATTTAGCACTTCTGAAAAGTGATGATGATAATAATAATAATAATGTGTTTATTTTATACAAAAAAACATTTGAATCTATACTGAAATAAAGACAGCATTCCATTTAGTTCCTAAAGCCAAGCTGAACTTATTTATTGATGAATAAGGCATATTTTATAAAATTAGGAATAGTAAATGTTTAACGTACAAGATGGTTTCATTACATGTATAATAAATAAAGCTTAATATTGACTAGAAACATAAAAAGTAAACAACAGTGCAACCGCCAGAATTCGTTTTTCAATTTCTTCTAATTTATTCTCTTCTGCCATCTTGTGGCCAACAATGAAACAACATTTAGCCAGCAATCACATCGCTTCAAAAACTCCAAAAGTTTTAAGATTTAACTTTAGTCTTTATTTCAATACTTGTTAAATATTTTGGGAAAGCGGTTTTTTTGTGCTTTTTTATGCTTTTTGTCGTTTTGATGGCGTAACATTTATTTTATTTCATATATATATATATATATATATATATATATATATATATATATATATATATATATATATATATATATATATATATATATATATATATATATATATATATACAGGTAAAGTCAGAATTATTAGCCCCCTTTGATTTTTTTATTTTTTTATTTCCCAAATTATGTTTAACAGAGTAAGGACATTTTCACAGTATGTTTGATAATATTTTTTCTTCTGGAGAAAGTCTTATTTGTTTTATTTCGGCTAGAATAAAAGCAGTTTTTAATTTTATATAATACATTTTAAGGTCAAAATTATTAGCCAACTGTACGCTATATATATTTTCCATGGTCTACAGAACAAACCATCGTTATACAATAAATTGCCTAATTACCCTAACCTCCCTAGTTAACCTAATTAACCTAGTTAAGCACTTAAATGTCACTTTAAGCTGTATAAAAGTGTCTTGAAAAATAAAATATCTAGTAGCTTAAAATAATAGGCTATTTACTGTCATCATGGCAAAGACAAAATAAATCAGTTATTAGGAATGAGTTATTAAAACTATGATGTTTATAAATGTGTTGAAAAAAAATCTTCTCTCCGTTAAACAAAATTGGGGAAAAAATAAACAGGGGGGGGGGGGGGGTGAGGCTAATAATTCTGTATATATTTGCGTATAGTCGCAACTTGACACTCGTCAATAGTCAATCAACACCTAAGCCTATAACTGAACCCACAGAAGCTGTGATGAACAGTTCCTCTTATCCTCCTTAAAGAGCATTCAATCTTGTGTAAATAATGGGATTGAGAAAGGCACGGCTGAGCTGATGAAGTCTTCAGTGTCCGGTGACCGCTATCTATCGCAGCGCTCAGGTGCTTTCACGACACAATGCGCATTTGTTGTCATCTGCTCCCGCGTGCATGGATGAGCTCCGAGCACCGGCCCGTCAAATTCCCTTATTGTCTGCGGTCAGTAAATGCTCTCTAGTGCCTCCGGCTCACAGGTAGAGATAACGACACGACAAAGTGGGACACATTCTCACAATACAGTACCTATGTTGACAGAATCTGTCCACATGTGCACTAACGTTAGTAGGTCAGCTAACTGAGAATGACTAGTTAGCGCACGTGAAGGAACTCGTATTTCAGCCGAAGAAAGACCTCATTGGTTGTGTAGTAAGTTCACACACAAATAATTTTAAGACATTGTCTACAATTGCCTTTCGAAAATTAATCATGATTTTACTGCAAATAAAACATATAATAGACTACTATAGTAAATACATGCACTTTTTAAGGTAGGCTAAGTGGTTACTCTTTATATGGGCTTAATTTAAACAAATTAAGTTGAACATTACTATATTTAATTTGTGGGTTTCAATTTAGCCGATATTGTTTGCAACCACTTTTCTTAAAAAAAAAATTAAATATAAAAAATATTTTTTTCAGTGTAGGAACCACAACAAATGTATTATGGTTTTGCTACGGTAATGTCAAATCGTGGTATTCTTTAGTAAAATTGTGGCTATTAAAATTGTATTCAATTAAAAAAAAACAACAACAACAACAGCAGTAAAAAAGACAAAGACCTTATATGCTTTTATATTCATTCATTCATTGATTCATTTTCTTTTCGGCTTAGTCCCTTTATAAATCCGGGGTCGCCACAGCGGAATGAACCAGCAACCTACAGTATGCCCTTCCCAACTAAACATCCATAGGGAAACATCCATACACATTCATACACAAAGGACAATTTAGCATAATAACCCCTGTAACACATGTCTTTGGACTTGTGGGGGAAACCGGAGCACCCAGAGGAAACCCACGCAAACACAGGGAGAACATGCAAACTCCACACAGAAACGCCAACTGACCCAGCCAAGGCTCAAACCAGCGACCTTCTTGCTGTGATGCGACGGCACTACCTACTGTGCCACTGCGTCACCCTGCTTTAATATTATATAATGTTATTTCTATGGCAGTTGCTCAGTTGGTGTAGACTCCTAGAAGTAAGCAGCACAGTAAGTTGCTTTCTTTTCTTTTTGTAGTTGCTTAGTTATATATATCCATAATGTGACAACACTAGCAGGGTTGCAGCAGAAAAATAGTCTATTTCATGCTTTTTTTAGAAGGCAATTTGTAATATAAACCATCTATTAATTTGCTACATATAATCGTTTTAAAAAGTCATTCATTCATTCATTTTCCTTCGGCTTAGTCCTTTGTTTATCAGGGGTCGCCACGGCGTAATGAACCGCCTTTAAAAGTCATTTAGTTTACAATAGTTTTTGCAGTCTAACAATCTGAAATCATTTGAACATTTAATTTTAATGTATACAAAAATTGTAAATGGTAACGGCTACTCAAAATTTTATGTGGCAAAATAATTACACACACACACACATATATATATATATATATATATATATATATATATATATATATATATATATATATATATATATATATATATATATATATATATATGTGTGTGTGTATATATATATATATATATATATATATATATATATATGTGTGTGTATATATATATATATATATATATATATATATATGTATATATATATATATATATATATATATATATATATATATATATATATATGTATATATATATACCCATCAATCTTGAGCTTTTATTATTATTATTATTAGTAGTAGTAGTAGTAGTAGTATTACAATTATGGAGTAATATGTTCCAAAAGTTTTTTTCTTTCACAGTAATGCTTTTGAAGAACCATTTTGGGTTCCACAAAGAACTTTTCAGTGAAGTTTTTTCATTCAGTAAGACTTTTCTGAGTTTCTTAATATTTTTCTTAGAACAAGAAACCTTTCCACCAGAAAAAAAGAATTTGAGAATCATTGTTTTAGATTCTGTATGGAAAAAGCTATATGAGAAAGCCCATGTAAAGCCATTAATTTAATCAGGACACTTTTAACATGTGTAACAACAATCACACAATTCTTTAAGCCTTACAAGCTCCCAGTACACAAGCATGATTAAATGTTATTTTTTCTCCCCCAAGAAATGCCCTAACACAGTTTATTTTTGTTTGTTTGTTTGTTTGTTTGTTTTTTGTAACAAGCAACTGAAAGGGACATGCCATGCTTTGTTTAAAAAGCTGTCACTTGACCTGGGTGTTTCTATTTAGAAGGAATTGAAAAGTCAGATGATGAATAGTAGCCGCTGAAACACCAATACAATTAGAGAAGAAACACCGATGTATTAGCCACTGCTAAGTAGCCCAAACAGATCCCAATCTTAATCCAAGAAACGGATTTATTGGGCTTAATCCTGTTGATGAAAACAGAATCCCACCCGCGTTCAGACAGCCCACCGCCCCAGGTGCAGTAAAGACAAGACAAGGCCTTTCCCCTCTGTCTCAGTAAAGCTCTGATGAATTGATAGTGTAGGACCTCGCTGGGCATCGTGCCCGGTCTGTGCTTGGCTAATTGGTGAGAGTGGGAGGGGGTGTTTTCCCACAGAAACCAGAATCAAATGTAGAAAGGTCATGAATAATTAAGAGTGAATGCAATGTGGGTTTTGTTGGTCTCAATGTCAAACAAACTTCTACTTAAGAAAGATTTAAATAATGTTGGTTTTGGGAAAGACAAGGGATTCAAGGCACTGCTGATATGTTGTTGTTGTTTTTTTGTATGTGTAGTTTATTTATTTTTTGCAATTTTACATAAGTGCATTTCCTTTCAGTATTCAATACTGAGTGGTATTCAGGGCCTAAAACATTATGCCACAACTGTAAAAGAGCAGTGACCTCAGAAACTTCACCAGCCATATATTAATATACTGACCATGAAACTGAATGTGCATTATTTTATATATAGCAAATACCATGCACCCTAAACTTACTTAATTTAAGGTATTTAATTACTTACACATCAATGTACTGCAGTGGTTTGTTTTGTAGCCATTTGCGGGGAATAAATCAAAAGAGTGCTAATAATTTTGCCCTTAGCTGTTTTTATTTATATACAGTTGAAGTCAGAATTATTAGTCCCCCTGAACTATTAGCCCCCCTGTTTATTTTTTCCCCAATTTCTGTTTAACGGAGAGATTTTTTAACACATTTCTAAACATAATAGTTTTAATAACTCATTTCTAATAACTGATTTCTTTTATCTTTGCCATGATGACAGTAAATAATTTTTGACTAGATATTATTCAAAACACTTCTATACAGCTTAAAGTGATATTTAAAGGCTTAACTAGGTTAATTAGGGTAACTAGGCAGGTTAGGGTAATTAGGATGGTTATTGTATAACGATGGTTTGTTCTGTAGACTATCGAAAAAATATATAGCTTAAAGGGGCTAATAATTTTGACCTTAAAATTTAAAAAAAAAAGTAAAAACTGGTTTTATTCTAGCCAAAATAAAACAAATAAGTCTTTCTCCAGAGGAAAAAATATTATCAGACATACTGTGAAAATTTCCTTGCTCTGTTAATAATCATTTGGGAAATAAATAAAAAAATAATTAAAAAAATTCAAAGGGGGGCTAATAATTCTGACAACAACTGTATATATAATACACATCACTTATTAATAATACATTTGTCTTCAACTGTATGTGTGTGTTTCAAACATTAGGTAAACTCCTTTACAGGTTAAAATGTCTCTCTTTTGTTGACAGATTTACCCATTCTCATTACAAGTTTGGAAACATCTTTGGTACATGTTTCAATTTCTGTTCTACATTACATGTGACTCAGTCTGAGTCTCTCTGAATCACTGAAAACATATCATCAGTCATCACTATCAATATTATCATGAGCTGCTCTCCACAAAACAATCGCATTACTGTGCTTCAGCTTGCATGTTACAACACAGTATCAAAAGTAAGTTGATAATCATCAACAAAACTACGTTCTGTTCATATAGTGAGAGTTACTTTGAAAAGTTTATTGGGCAACTGACAAATTTCATATTTGCTATCACATATTTTTTGGTTGCATTTGGCACTTGATGATTGTTAGGCCCTGTACAAAACATCTTAGGTCCTGCACAAAAGTCAACACTACACTGTAAAACCCAAAAGGTTAAGGTAACTCAAACAATTTGAGGAAACCGATTGCAACAAACCATTTAAGTTCAAAAACTAATCCTAGTGAGTACTGTGAACTTACTCCATTTAAGTTGAAGTAATGAGGTATTTAATTAAATTATTACTAGGGCCAGACAGTATCTGCTGACGTTTTTTGCTATTTCTGCAGAGTATTTTGTCAAAAATCTGCGGATTTATGCGAAATGATTTTAGGAGATTCATAACTAAAAGCTTAATATATTAAATAAAAATAATATATCTACTAAAAGACAGAAAATATTACTTTTCAAACTGTATTGTAAATAAATCATATGAACAGCTTAATATTACTATTATTTAATCACAATAATATTAGTGAAAATGAATTTAAAAGCTGAATATAAATTTACACACATTCATTTACACTAGTAAATATACATGGGCTCAAGGATGGGCTAAAAATCTGAGGAAATCTGCGGATTTCTGTATGCGCAGATTCCGTGTGGGCCCATGTGGGTCCGTCTGTGTTATTTAACTTAAAACAGGGGTTTCCGAAATGTTCAGCTCGTGACCCCCAAAATAACAATTCCAATGACTTGTGACCTCCACTATCCTCAGAGGTGGTTATAAACATACAAACACTGCACACAATGGTGAACACACACACACACATAAATAGGAACTATACAAACAAGCTTGACAGCACAAAAAAGTGCAACAGTCAAACAACCAAAAACATTTATAATAATTATTAATTTGTTTAATTTAATATTAACCTCACTTAATGAGAATTTATTGGGAAAATTGTTTACAGCACAAGACAACTGAACAAGAGTTCAGCCGTGGCTTTTATTTTTAATGTACATGAATGCCATAAAGATGTCAAAGTTTAATATTGTGCTGTAAAATCAATCTGCTGCAGCTAACACTAATGCTGGGTCATTAATCTAGCATAGGGTTGCATTCCAATGAAAAAAAGAATTGAAAGGCTGATGGATTTTTATTTGCATGTTGTTTTTTGTGTAACTATTAAATACTATTTTTGTCATCTGTAGGTTATGGATAAAATATGGTAAGTCTAATAGTTTAATAACATATATGATTTTTTTGTAAGCCCCCTCTCATTGTCTCATGAGCCCCCAGGGGGTCCCGACTCCCGCTTTAGGAACCACTGACTTAGTTATAAGTTATAAAACATCTATGTTAAGCTGCTTTGACACAATTTCTATTGTAAAAGCCCAATAAAAATAAAGGTGAATTGAATTAGACAGTGAAAGGGCTGTGTTTGAACACAAAATTAAAATGGAAACTCGCAACCAACACTCAATCTCTACTATTAACTTATCTTTTTTTGATCTTGAACAGAAAACAAAAAGCAGGTTGATGTGTGTTGAGCAACTGGTGGTTTGCTGTCACATAATTACTTGTTTTAGGATAAGTCACATTAGAGGACTGTACATTAAAACTGACACTGACAGAGGTGAAATGTGACCACAGTAGTCATTAATCAGCTCTCTGTGAACATGTCAAACTCATATCAATCAAAGACTACGGACTTTTGGCCGAGCTTCAGAGGAATCATTTAGGATTTGCTATGTTCATCTCAGAATGGAAAAATTCAGCCAAAATCACTTGGTGTGCCCCAATCCTAAAACAATGATAAACCTGTGCTGGAATTTGTTCAGACTCTAGTGATGATCAGGAGATATGAGACACACGAGACACCGCTTAGATCTGTGTAGATAATGGGATAATTAGAAATCCGTTATCTTAATATCATAATGACTTAATAAGTCCTCACAAATTGGCCAGATTAGCTAATCCTGCTATCTACATTTATAATCATGATGTCTCTAAACATGACATTACAGATTTTGAGCTAACATGAATATTTATATGACCAACAAATAGGGGCGTTGCTTTAAGGAGTTTATTCAAACATTTTACTTATAACAATTCATGATCAGATTTCCTACTGTCTTTTTATACCGATGTCCTTGTATATACGCAGCGCATGTATTAAGCACTGTGGATGTGTCAGATCATCACGCTGTATCAAATGATCAAAATGTGAACACGTTCAGACTGTGACATTAATACTTTGAGTTGCAATGGGAAAGAAGACCCAGCTTACACACATGATATCACAGCAGAAAGCTGGCAACAGACAGGCTCACATGACCTCTAGTTTGAGAGTCCTCCGCCATGTCAGCTGATGGAATCTTTTTGACTGCAGGCAGTACAGACTTTTGGCTGCCTGACTAATCCTGTGGCAGAAAATGTAGTTACTAAATGGGGTATAACTGGAGGTTGAATTGAAGGGCTATCAAGGACTACAATATATACTTTAGTCCTTCATTTCAGCATACATAGAGCTATAGAAAAAATATATAAAACCATTTGAGTTTGAATTCTCAGTTTATCTGGATTTATGATTTAGAATTATGTGTCTGAATAAAATATTTTGTGGGTTTTCTGTAAATGGCATTCTATACAAATGTACCAAAAAAACTGTCAAAATTGTTAATGTGTTGTGGGGGGGGGGGGGTGGGGGGGGGGGATTTATACGTCATATGAAAACTAAGTAAACAGCTTTCCTTTGATGTATACTTTGTAGGCATGTATAAGTTTCTGATGGTATGGTACCATCAGAATACCATGGTTTCACAGTATTGTGATAACTGCTATCAAATAAGTTCTTTTTAAATGTTTGTGTAAAAAAAAAAATTAAAAATCCATTGAACACAATTTACTTTATTTTAAGAAACATTTATTATATTTTGGACTTTATTATATTTTATTATATTTTATATATATTTATTATATTTTGGACAGTAAACATGCAGGCTAAATATTTTAACTAAATCATTGACTTCTTCTCTCTTCGTTAGTTTCGTTAGTTAGATTTCTTTACAACACCTAAAAAATACATTTAAAAAACCTTACATATACCTTGGGAACGGTATAACAGAACAATTTATCTGTATTAAAACATTGGCTTTTCCAAACATCGGTAAACCATGAAACCGGTTATCATCCCATGCCTAATACTTTGTTAGGGTAAGACAATGTTTGGTTGAGATAAAACTGTTTGAATATCTGAAAGCAGAGTGTTAAAAAAAATCTTAATACTAAGAAAATCGTCTTTAAAGCTGCTTAAATGAAATGCTTAGTAATGCACATTACTTAGAAAGAAATATTTTTTATATTTACAGTAAGAAATTTACTAAATGTCTTCATGGAGCATGTTCTTTACTTCATATTACTTTTTTTGGCATGAAATCAAATCTATAATTTTGACCCATAAAATACTGCCAAAACTATACAATACATGCAACATAAAACACAAAGTTAAAGTTGACAAATGAATCACAGGGCCACAAATGTAAAATAAAAGTGTTGTACTTTCGTTTCATAAAAGGCATCATGTATTAGGCAGGTTTTTATACATTTTTAGACAACACAAAACCAATATTTTTACTTCAGAAGATTTACAAAATCAACATGAGGTGGAATAGCCCTGATTTTCAATGACAACAATTGAAAATATTTGTTAATTGAAAAAAAATGCTGTAAATTAATGGACCCTTTTCACAAGACTGTTATGACGTGTTTAACAGTCATCATGATCTTTAATCCTTGAAAGTGTTTAATGTTTAGATTTTTTTTAAAACTTATGAACATTTATATGCATTCATAAATGTATTATATCATCTTTGTGTCAAATTACAAATTACAGCTTATGCAAGGTTTTTCTAATGCAGCGTCTGGGGAGTGTAAATTTGAGGTTATTCTCTCCTCTGGCTGCCCTCATCAGTCTCACACATTTTTTTTTCTGAAAGTCCCGATAACACCATCATGGCATTTTTCTTTTATTATTTCAGCAAATAGGATTGTAAAAAAATATTTGTTGTGCTCTCCAATTTACAGTGCTCGAAGTTTACTCAACTATGACGACTTCTGCTACTGAGAAACCTGGATATGTGAAAAGGGTCTATTAAATCTTCATTGTTGATGTTCAATTTGAACTTTAAAATAAATTGCACAATAAAGGACATACTGTACAATTTATTTCAAAGTTAAAATTGAACATCACTGTTCACTGTTCAATCTAAACATTATTTTTGTTGGAAGACAGTTTGTGTATTCCAAAAAGAGCTGATCTCTATAACAACTATCTCTATAATTTACAGAGAAGGATCTAAAAAATGTATCCATCCTGCCTTTATTTCTGTATTTGACACATTTTACACAACCACTCATTCTTCTGGAATACTATGCAGAGATTTCTGCTGCAAACAAAAGTAGCATAGCAACAGTAGTTTCAGATTTTTAGCAAAGGCCTGCCAAACACAAAGCTGCTGGTCTTTCAGTGTACTTATTTGTCTGGTGGAAGGTGTCACTGAGAGAGACAGAGAGTACTACGTGTATTACGTGATGTGTAACGGCTGTTCTATATATATAACAAATCGTAGGGCCTGCGGTGTAGCGCTCTTACTCAGAAGGACACACTCCAGAGGGCAGTCAATATGCCTCAAACTACTGAAGTGGTGTGAAAGTGTATATTGCCTGGGATTTCTACACGTTCACATTGTTGAACAGGTACTGTATGCACTTCTTGGAGATTAGTATTAGTTTAATATTAGTGTGCATACCAAAGAAGAATGTATAAGCGAATCAATGTGGATTCTGCATACTTCGTTCCCCATGCATGCAGTTTTACCAGTGACTGAGTAATGAAAATGTAACAAAAACTAAGTGTGTGATTAATTTTGATCATTAACATGCACTTGTTTGATATAGTTTCTACATTTTTCTAAGGTTTAAATTTGTATTATCTTCAATTATGTTTATTCTGATTACATCTTAGCTCAGAAATCATACTGAATGGAGAATTTTTTATTGCATTATTACAATAAATTGTATAACAAAATACTGTATAAAATACTAAATGTAACTTTTTTAATGAATAATGTATGTATTTAAATTGAATATGGAATATTCTGTTAGAATATATATTGTTTAGTATATATTTTTGTATTTTTGCTGAAAAGGCTTATTTACAACTTGAAATAAAAGCAGTTATGTTGTAGTTAGTAGTTTGTGTTAGACTTTTAAGCTTTAGTGCAATTTGTTTCTGAAAAAAATGATTCAAAGGATTAAAGCTAAATCTATTAAAGAATTGCCAGAATTCATGAACATGATTCACTTCAGAATCAGAATCAGAATCAGAAAGAGCTTTATTGCCAGGTATGTTCACACATGTTTTCGTGACAGAGCTTCTACAGTGCAACAGGATTACAGAGACAGGACAAAAAACAGATAATAAATATATTTTTAAAAAAAAATAGAAGTAGTGAGTGCAAATATACAGATTGACAAGTGTATTTTTACTTTAAAGTCAAAGTAAAAATAGAGAAAACTCCAGGTTAGGGCTGGGCGATATGGCAAAAATAAAATCTCTATAATAATTTTTATATTGAATGATAACGATATATTTTCCGATATAAGTTGTTAATGCTTCCAGATTTAAAAGCGTACCCTGATAAAAACTGAAGCCACAAAAATTGGATGGTCCATTAAAAGGCATAACATTTTTGAATGATAAGTTCTCGGTGGCTGAAAATTCCGTACATGCCTAATATCAACACACTTTTAGATTCTCATTGTTGCACACTTCTGCTGTGTAATTAATATAGATTAAAAAGTCCAGGGCTTATCATTGTTATTGACATCAATTTTATGGTGATTCGACATAATATTGTTTATCGGCCCAGCCCTACTCCAGGAACGCCAGGCCACTTATATAATCATTTGATAAAGTTATTGAATATCATTCAGTGTCATATCACCATCTACCTGCTTACTATTAATTATTAACCTTTTTTGTGTCATCATTTTTGAGTTTTGCAAGGCTGTTTGTTTATGTTTACCAATGTTTATTAATTGATTGATGCGTTCATTTTATATTTACAGATCCAAAACCGTCTGTGTGTCATTCACTCGTAATGGATGACTTTGAATACAGCGTGCAAATCTCAGACCAAGACTGGGACTGTTTTTTCCAGGAGTGTGAGGGCTGTGACCTGCTCTCACCGGTACTTGCCAGCCGAGAGGATTCTGGTATGAGTGACATTGATGAGATGAGTTGCCGCTTTTTAGGCAGGACCCCGGCCATGGACACAGCATCCGTAAAGCCTGAGCCAAACCATCAGATTGATGGCCCGTCAGACTCTGAGGGCTCACCTGTGTGTAATTACCTCAGCAAGTATGGGATACGTAGTCCAGAGCAGGTTCTCTCTGGCAGTGAGGAAGACTTGCACCTTCAGACTGTCAATCTGTTCTTTGAGCAGTTAAAAAGTGTCACAGAAAACGAACAGCCTGTGAAACATAGCCGTGTTGACAATTGGGGAAGTGAAACGACAGGCCATCTGGAGGGTTTGATTGATAAGCAGGATATTCAAACTGTAGATACAGGTCCATCTGGTCCGAATAGAACCAGACATACAGGGGAAACTGCTAAGCAGGGTGTGGCAAATACCTGGGGCAGTATAGCCTTCAAAAAGCCTGCATACGCTAATGCACAAGAAGATGCATCAAAGTCTGACTCAGAGCTAGTGATTGCAAGGAAAACATTGTCAACTCCCCTAATTACAGTAAGAATGAAACAGGAGCATCAGAGAAGAGTTTGTGATCCCTGCAAAGACCTAGAGCTGAAACCTGAATTAAAATATTCAGACAAAGAGAAAATGACACTGCTTAATAAGAAAGTTATAGCTAGCCCAAATCCAACAAGACTTACTTATTTGGATGCAATAAGCAGTTCTGACTCCAAAGATTCACCAATCAGTCAGATCCAATTGTCACCTTCCAATCTCAGGAGAAAAAGACGGAAGAAGAAGAGAATGAGTGTTGAGCCAGCAGAGCCAGGATATGAATCTCAGATCCACATTCGTGCCAATGAATCAGAGGATGAGAGATTTGTTCAGCGGGAAGAGATGAATAGCCTTCCTGCAAATGTGTGGAAGACAAATCATTTGTCACTTCAGGGAATTAAAATGCCTTCAACTGCACAAAATACAGATCCTTTGCCGTTTAGAAACTTGTTCGACTTGGAGGCTTCAGCTGATTTTAAGTTTTCAAAGAGCTTGCCAGTATCCTTTACCAGTGATTTGGGCATCTCACCTCCAAAGCCTGAAGCTGGACATGCATGCTTTAATACCATCTCCAAAAACATGCGTGATACATCCCTTGTAAACAATGAACAACTGAAAGCAGAGATTTGTGAGTTGTCATTATTACCTAAGATAGATAAAGTTCTCAATTTACAGGAAAATGGATTAAATGTAACCAAATTACTTCAGTTGGATCCTGCCGTACACTTAACCGAGGACAGCACCGGTGTTAAAGAGGCCATATTGGCACCTCAATGTGATAATTCTGATGCAGGATGTCAGAGGAAATCCTTTTTATCTCCTAACATTTCCAGTGCAGTTGATTCAACAGAGGCTCCTCCATCTGTTGTCTCTTTTAAACTCACTGAAGACAAAGATTTGCCCTGTTTAAGAAATGAGACTGACTGTTCTGCAGTTAAAGATGAACATACCATCCCCAGCGAAAGGAATACAGTAGAAATATCAGGCACCAAAGAAAGCATTGTACCTTTATCTGACAACAAGAATGGAGTAGAATCTTGTTCGAATGGAAATGATCCAGAAACCTTTACTTGTTTGCAAAATGCTCCTCAGAAAGTGGAAGCAGGTATTCGAGTGAACATTTCAGAATCCCAAAGCCACGTGGCCTCTCAAACCATTAAAATAAACACTAACACACCTGTAAGTGAGGCATACGCAAAAGCTGAAAGTCATGTGCCTGAAAAGATGGATCATGGGACAGATGATGATCATATCCAAAATAAGATTAGTGAAGTGACTGTGAATGCCTCGCCCATTAAGCCTGGGAATTTGGATGAATCAGACAATAAAAGTGCTAATATAGTTGCTGTTTCAGCTGAAGGTGAACAACTATTGTGTGGCAGCTCCATCGATTTCAGTGAACACATAAGTCATCCTACAGAAGAAATACAGAGTGCAGAGAAGCTTCAGGATACACTTGCTGAAATTAAATCCACTTCATCAACTGAGCTGAAAAGTGGAGACAATGATACAGAGAGTGTTATTCTCGATCCTCCAAGCCCTGTATTTGCGATCTCATCATTCTGGAATGAAATGGAAAAGCTGACTATCAATGACATTTTGAAGTTACGGCTGGTTGGCAACTCCCAGCACACCAGCATTTTGACCCAACCAGAGGATAGTAGCATTGTGGACACAGCAGATGCTGCAGACTCAGGTTACTTTACTCAACTGGACGACTCAAAGCAGGACCGCTTAAGTGGAGACATGTCTTACATATCAGATCTGGACGAAGAGCTTGGACAGCTTCAAACTCCGTTTTCCTCAAAGCAAGAGGACGAGTTGTGTGAGTCCCCTTCCTCTTCTGGTGTGATGTGGGAGAATGATCCTGATTCAGTGGTCGTGGGTGAGAAAATTGTGCATGTAAGTTCAGAAACCACTCTTCCTGAACATCTCTACACAGCTAATGCTCAGCAGTGCTTCAGAAGAATGTGTAAGAACCTGAGTGTGCAGAACCTGCAAGCTCTAGACTCTCCACCAATCAGCCAAATCTTAAGAAATGCCTCAATGCACTCAATCCGTTCAGAGGTAGAAGATGACTTCATAGATCCATTTTACCACGTAAACACTTCAAGCTCAAAGGTTTTGTCTGATGATGAGGAGGAGGTACAAAACAGTGGTATCACGTTTTCGGAAGTAATCCAGTTTTTCTTTGGTGAGGATGAACCTGAGAGTTGTGCATCTCATGCAGATAATGTTGCTGCCTCATATCTTGATGGAACAGGCACTTCTTTACCTGAGACCTATGACTATTTCTTCTCTGAGTTTGATAGTGGAACTTTTGTTTGTCCAATTGTGGAAGAGTCGGGCTCTGATCAAATGGTTCCCATATTCTCCTGCTCCCGCTTGGCTAACAAAAATATTCAGTTCCCAGAAGCATATGACTATTTTTTCCCTGATTCTCCTGGTAACTCAGATGATGAAAATGAGAACGCAGTGATCAAGGTGGTGACACGCTATGACCATAAGCCTCCCAGTCATGATCATGTTGACATGTACGAGCACTTTTATTCTGAAGATGAAAGTGACTTCCTCAGGACGAACCCTCTATCTTTTAGAAAAGTTCGACGCACAGGTTTTACTGACCCTGAAGAAAAGACACGTTCTGGGGAACTTGTCCCAGTCAAGAGATTTCCTAGAGGAATCATTCAACCTCTTAATGCTTTAGGCCCTGATGGGAGCCCGTTCCCAGATTCACTGCTTCTAAACCTGGAGAATCGCATCTTCCAGCAGCTGAACGAGCAACAGAAGAAGTGCATGGAGATGCAGACAGTTGTTGCTGATCCAAGTAAGACATTAGTCCCTTTCACACATACAGACCTTTCCGTACCGTTTTTTTTCCGGAAAGGTCATGAGTGACAGGCCCTTTTTGAAAATACCAGTAAATTCGTTCCAGTAAAAAAAGAAAGAGAAAATGTAACATTATCGGTAAAACGCAGAAGGAAAATTGTGAACACACTGACGTGAGACGTCCCGCCAATCAGAACATTCAGACGCATTCACATCCGCGCAGACACATTTAACTGCTAGTTGTTCATCAGATAATGTTCCTTCCTAATGCCAACTGTGTAAAAATGATTGATAAAATGCTTATTATAAACTTATGATTGGTTTATCTTCAAGTTCTGCTTCAGTTGCTTGACACGTGTGCACGTGAGCACCAACTCCGGTGGTCCAGTTAACGCCATCACACACACATTATGTACATCTCGACGTGTGAAAGTGTTCCTCCATATGTTTTCATCGAAGTTGTTCACAATACTTATCCATCCACAGAATTTGTAATGTACTCAAATGTGTAAACATTTAGCCACGTTTTGCACTTTTGCGTGTCTCTGGAACAAAGCAGCTGCATGAATGCTAAAGCTTTAAATAAAAGTGAAACCATCAGCAAAAGCCAGAACCCTTCTATGTTTACAAATACAAGCGCGGCCGTTTAGAGCTAATTTTTTATTAATGATGTCAGAATTTACTGGTATTTTAGAAATGAATGTGTGAACTGTCTTTTCCGGAAAAAAAAGGGAACGTCCTTGTCTGTGTGAACACCGCTTTTTTGAACTTTCCGGTAAAGTCGTTCCGGAAATTTTCCGGATATTTAGCAGTATCACTGTGTAAAAGTGGCTATTATCTCAAACATACACACATTAAAACTGCAAATTTCACTTTCTTAAAGAGTTCATTAGTTCCTCCAGAACTTAATCAGACAGAGAGAGCCTAAATTAAGAGAATATGATGATATTTCTATATTTGGTATTTACTCTAACCTCGTTTCCATCAGTACCGGCTGACTGAGTATCTAGTCACATGTAGAGCCTTGCCCAGGCCGGTGGAATGGTTGTACGTGCAAATGAGTCTTCACTCTTACTGGGCAGCTTCTCAAATCTGACATGTGCCAGAATTTATGAACATGTTTCACTTTGAAGTCAAAGTAAAAATAGAGAAAACTCCAGGAACACCAGGCCACTTATATAATCATTTGATTAAGTTATTGAATGTCATTCAGTGTCATATCACCATCTACCTGCTTACTATTACTTATTTATTTAGCTTTTCATTGATCATTAAATAATACTGTACTGTTGTTCTCACTTTCATTGCTTGTTGTGTAGGGTTGGATGCCCCATTCTTGCCTCTTAAACAGGCAGACATGTGCTTGGTTTGTATTGCATTTGCTTCGTGGGTGCTGAAATCAACCGGTTCAGGAGGAGATACTTGGAAAGCTGGTGTGTTTTTATTTTCCTTACCATTACTGTTACAGAAACTGGTTTAATTCTCAGTATTTGTCTTGATTATGTTATGTCTGATTCAAAGTAGTGATTCTTTTAGTCAGTCATTTGTGTTTTGGCTGAATAGAAGAAATGATTTGCTTTGATAGATTAGAATTACAACAAATTGAGCAAAGGTGAATGGAAAAAAACAATGTTTGATTTAGCAATACAATTCCTAACGATGCATATTCTTCTGATTTTATTGTCCAGCTCTTCTGGCGAACGTCAGTGCGCTCTCAGCCATACGATACCTGCGCAGACACAAGAGGGAGGAGGTCTCTGGAAAAACTCCTCTGCGTCAGATAGAGCCAGCATAACTCCACAGCTCAGATCTGATTTCAGTCACATCACCCCTTTTTCCATGTAATCCAAAAGGGCAATAGTGAATATCAAATGTGTGCATGTAGTACATCTACCATCAACATCGGTACATAGTATTATCGGTGATTATTGGTGAAGAACTCAGTTTATAAACTTGATGTAGAGAAGTATTGTGATTTCAGGTCAGTTGCATTTCAGAAATCAGCAAATATTTATAAATATAAAAGAAGGATAGTCTATGAAATGACCAAAGCCCTTTATCAGAGATATTGTGGATTCACTGTTTGCAGTGAATGCTGTTGTGTGATGTGTTGGAAGCAGCAGTATGTTGATTAATGTTTTATAATGAAGTGCTTATGAAAGTTGTAAAGATCATGTTATGATGGAGGACATGCATGTTTACAATGGAAGTGTACAATGGAAGAGATAATGTCTATTAACAGACATTTACTATAATGTGATACTACTGAGAAACTGGAATTTTTGCTGGGCCAAAGTATTTTGGTGTATATACACCACTTAAATATTAAATGATATACCCATGTGATGGTCAAATCAGATGTAAAAGCATTGTTTGAATGATTTCATATGGTGCTATACCAATGTAGGATTTTTTTTGTCTGTTGCATCTAAAATAAATATGATGTATTAAAAGTACTGATTTATATCGTGCCTGTACTGTTAATAGCAATGCTTATTCTGACCACTAGAGGGGGCAAATCAGCTAGTTTCACAATAAATGTGGCAGTTTAGGGTGAGACCATTTTTTTACAGTACATGGGTGAGACCATCTGCCTAACGATATATTTGAAAGGAATTCTTTCCTTCATTCATTTTCTTTTCGGCTTAGTCTCTTTATTAATCGTGGGTCGCCACAGCGGAATGAACCGCCAACTTATCCAGTATATATTTTACGCAGCGGATGCCTTAATCCAGCCGTAACCCAACACTGGAAAACACCCTCACACACATACACTGCGGACAATTTGGCTTACCCGCATATCTAGGTGCCAGCTGACCCAGCCGAGGATCGAACCAGCAACCTTCTTGCTGTCATGCGACAACGCTGCGCCACCGTGATGTTCTATTTGAGAGGAATATATAACTATTTTATGGAAATAATAAGTTAACTGAGGTTCAAATGTTTATGGACGAATTATGAAGACTATATTTTGTCAGAGTACCTCAATAAGCCATATAACGCGTACTTTCAAAAGTTACCAGCAGATGTCACTCGAAGGCTGATCTAAATGTCACGTCAGAGGTCTGGCGTCAGATTTTCTCTTTCAAAATTGAAAACAAAACAGGCTTCAAATTGACAACATTATCAAATAATGTTTATAAACTATTTTTATTTTATTTTATAGGCTTAAAAATTCTGTCTGACATAGCTTCCGGTTCAGGTCTTTTGTATGTGTTTTCGTAAAATTTGGTAACTTTACTGCTTTAGGCTAACGTTGGCGTCATATGAGGCTTTCAGATGAGCAACCAAAGGTGAGTGTTGCCTTTATATGTCCATCACATATGCTTACTAAAAAATATTTTTTAATGTAACATATCTAGATATGGTAAGGGAGTAAAATGTCAACAATACAAAGCACGTGCTAAGATAGATTGAGGTAAAATTGGTTTTATATTCTGACATTCGTTTATTTTTTTAACAGTGACAACTTGTGACACAGTCCCTATATTGTTTACCTCGCTACTTTGAATATTCGGTCTAAAATAGCATGTAATTATGACTTCAAAACAACATTAGCACTATTTAATTATGAACAATGTTGTATTTTGATAGTCATTAGCTGCTAATATGACTTCCCTATTTAAAGTTTGCAAAAAAATACTTTCTGAAATTGTATTATTAAGGAGAAAGTCCTAATGTGCAAATATAAGTTACAGTAAAACCAACTTTACCTTAATCTAAGATGTTTGAATATATTGCGCCTGTTTAAACTGTCAACACCTTATCAGACAACGTTACACAGATTTGATGAGAACTGTTTTCCATTTAGTTTAACGCTGTGTTGTGACTGCATAAAATCTATTTTTCTACATATCTTCCCACACACCTGTTGAAGGTTAATTGTGACTTGCTAGCCATATACAAAATTAAAATAGGCTTCTCCAAACAACATGACAGAGTAAAGGTGTTTTGAGAACTTTTATTTGAAAAATACAATTTTAATCGCTCAGAAATGTAAAAAATAAACAACACATTCATTCATAAAGTTGAAAGTGTTACAAATGGGTCTTATCAGTGTTTATCTCTTTCATAAACAAAGCAAAAGGTGTATTTCTTTATAAATGAATACCTTTACAGAACACGTACATCTTTTGAACAAATAGTAGAATTCCACAATGAAGTATAAATAATAAAATAACAATAATAACAATACCTTAAATTAAAAAATTAAATAAAAAAGAATATATTTACATTTGGTATGTATTTATCCATGTTTGTTGGACTTTCATTTGTACACAAACTAAACTATATGCAAAGCTCCAAAATGCTACCTTTGAAAAAAATATATTGTATTCGTATATACATAAATGCATTACACTTGTTCGTACCGAATGCATACAGCGGTCTGAAACCATCACCATACAATTAAAAGACAGTACATGTGCAAAATATGTCACAGAGCCACTGACAAAACAAACTGTGAATATCCTGTTACTCGGGCATGCCGGCCGCTGGTAAAGACATGCCCATTGTGCATTTGTGGCTTTAATTAGTCTGCAGTGTGTGCAAGTCCGGACGGGCATGAGCCCATTGTTCTCTTTCATGACCATCTCTGTTGTGTTGTCATTGCGCCCAGGCCCTGAGCCCCAAAGTAAGCCAGTGTCCGGTGTGGTGAAGTTCCAGGCAGAGGCTGAATCATTCTGTTATCCTGCTCCAACTCCCATATGTTATCATAGTCCATTTCCAGGTCATCTGGCTCCACTGGCTGAAGGTAAGAGTCATCTGTCAGAAGCAAAAGAAAATCATTCATTTCTTCAAATACTACTACTAACTGTTTTGTTTTATGTACAGTTAATGTAACAAGATACTGTTTCATAGAAAATATATAATTACTACACCAGTTACTTGTTCAGTATTTTTTTTCAAATATTTTTTATTCATTATAATTTTTTAAATAATTAATGTGTTTCCTAGAGCGTTTTTGCGGTTAATGGATACAGATTATATAATTCATTCATTTTTTAAAATAATATTAATTGTATTTCTTGCTAATTACACAGCTTTAATCTGATTATACCCAAAACAATCAAAATTCGTTAATTCAACATTGTTTTATTAAAATCAAATTCCTCATGTTTAAAAGGCCAGTAAACTGAGCTGTCTAAATACTTCATGTCCTAATGTAAGATTTAACATGCGGTTTGTTGTGTTCTTTTCACAGAGCGGCTATGAGACGTCTTGAAGGATCTCCCACTTGTGAGCTTTAAATCACTCTCATTGGTAATTCTGTCCTTTCGCTGCTCTTTCTGTCTCTGCACTGTCATTTATAACACACACACACGCACCCACACACACACATACACATCTCCTCTTCATCTGCACTCTTGTTTCTACTGTCATGTCCTGCCTGTGCAAACACACACCATCAAACCCTAGTAAAGGTCATTCTAAAACCATCCTATTAGTTGGAGTTTGCACGTTGCCTTAAATTATTTGCTCCCTATGCTGGTGGATTTTAACCACAGAGTATTTACTATACGGTTTGGCCTAATTAATTGTTTATTTTAAGCAGCCTATAAAGCATAATTATGATCCAGGTCACCGTTTTAAGACTTTAAACAAAAGTTGTGGACACAAAACTGGTTGTACTGCTTGCTGTGCATATCTTGCATATCTTGTTCCGTATCTGCATCCGTGAAATGAACATATCAGTTTGTTACAGTCTTGCAACTGTCTCATAAGTTTTGCATGGCAAAAAAATCTCACCTGGCGAGTAACTGTAAGGAATCTGCTGCGCCTCCATGATAGTGTGACCTGAGAAGCCTCTCTGTAACAGACCGAAGAATAGGAGTTCAATCTTTGAAGCTAGAGTACATTTATTTATGGCACACTGTAAAACATTATATTACAAAAACTCATGACAATAAAAGTTTTTGGTAAACTTAATAAACTTAATTTGGTAAACCTGTAACTTAACTTAAGAAGTTAGTCAGGTTTTGTCTAAATTATTTTAGCCATACAAAGTTTAAAGTAATATTATTAGACAGTTTGACTAATTTAAGTTGAGATGACAAGAAACTGTATTCTGACTACAACTGTATATATGTATGTGTAAGACTCTATCCTGATATTAAAATGGGGTGAAGGTAATTAACACCTCACAATCCTTTAAAGGAAAACTACAATAGTCCAGTTACCTGAGAGATGTGGATGTGCTGTGTCTGTCGGTTTGGAGTGGGCAGTATCTTCAGTTTAGAAACAGCTCTGGCACGTAGTTCATCTGACCACTCGCTGTTGACCTCGGGCTCCAGGGCCTGACCGGGTCTGTTTTTCCTCCCTAGAGGAGGAGTGCACAGCCGGAAAGTGGGAGGAAGGAGAGGAGGATACTGCTCCACGGAGCCCCGAGACGAGTGCTGTACAGCGGAAAAACATGCACTTTATTAGAAGATTTGCAATTTTTATTGATTTATTTATTTTGATTAAATAATAACAATTAATTAAAGCTGACTAAAATCTTTATTACATGGGAACCCTCGACTGTAAAAATTAAATAATAACAATTAATTAAAGCTGACTAAAATCTTTATTACATGGGAACACTCGACTGTAAAAAAAAAAAAAAAAAAAGAGAAATTACTGCCCAAATTGTTCTTAGTTGAATCAAACTAACCTTTCTAGTTATTTCAACTTCAAATTAATTAAACTGACTAAAATATAAAGTAAAATATTATATCATTAAAACTATTCAGTTCAAGCCTGATTAACTGATTAAACTTAAACAAAACATTTGCTGTCATTTCCCAGTACTGGGTTGTCTGCTGCATAAAAATATTCCAGAATAGTTGGTGGTTCATTCCACTGTGGTGACCCCTGATAAATAAGGGACAAAGGCAAAGGAAAATTAATTAATAAATGAATTTGCTGTCATGACTTTTTGTGAATTTTTTTAATTTATTTTTTTAATTTATTTATTTTTTTACACTCTCAAGTAAATGAGAAATTGCAAGCTGAAGAATAGATACAGTGTAAGACTCTATTTGATCAACACAAGCAACTGGAGCAAGACTTAACAGAAGCTCCACTTCTGGACTGTCAGTTGATTTAAGGATTTAGACCTAAACCCATTATGTAATCCGGTTTTTGAAAACCAGACAAGTGTAAACCTGCCGAAATATTGTCTGAAATGTGCTTGCTACAATTGGTAACTTTGTCTCGTTCGCTGAGCAGCCTTTTTCATTATGCATCTGCTCTGATCAATTAGTAATGCAGGCTATGGGGACTTTCCATGGCTTTAGTGCATCAAATCAGCGCTCATGCTTTCGGGGTGTTTGGTCACCAGCGGCACTGGTGTCAAGTGAGAGAGCAGATCTGATATCCTGACCCACTTACCGATGGCTGGGCAGAGCTCTCCTCCAGTGGGTACATTTGGGGGGTGCTGGGGTCGTCATAAAGGGGCGAGAGAGGTTTCCGATGGGAGAACAAGTCCGAGTGGCGGTGAGGAACTAGGAGTTGGTGTTTGATGTTTGTTTGTGGCGTGCTCCAGCTGTTTGACTGAACAAAGACAGAATTTTACTTTTAATTAAATCCATTTTTATTACTACAAATTATTCCCCAACAAGCATTTTTTGTTTTTAAAGGATGTCTACACTGTAAAACCCAAAAAGTTAAGGTAACTCAGATCATTTGAGGAAACCGATTGCAACAAACCATTTAATTCAAAAATGAATCCTAATGAGTACTGTGAACTTAATCCATTTGAGTAAATGAAGCAATTTGAGCACAGTAAAACCCAATAAATGAAGAGAACTCAAACCAACTGAGTACTGTAAAACCCAATAAGTTAAGGCAACTCAAACTGTTTGAGGAAACCGATTGCAACAAATCATTTCAGCTAAAATGGTAATCTATGTGAATACTATGAACTTACTCCATTCAAGTTGAAGTAATGAGGTATTTAATTAACCCATTACCTTCAACACTGAGTTCAAAACTTTTTTTCAAATGAGTAGAATTAACTTTCAGTTAATTTTGAGTTAACTACACTCATTTCAGTTGATGAAGTTGACTTTTGGGTTTTACAGTGTAATAGATGTTTAATAGATGGCTAAACATAGTCGTCTTGTCTTAAACAAGGCTAAATTTTGGCTATCAATGAAAATCTAATAGATGTCTAAGAATAGACTAAAACTAGACTAGTCATCAAATAAACAGAAATGAATGACTACAAATATAACGTCTGTCTGGTCTGTCTGTTTGACGACTAGTCTAGTTTTGGGATATTCTTAGATGTCTATCAGATTTTCACTGACAGCCCAAGTTTAGACTTATTTTTTGCCAAGCTGTTTACATTTAAATGTCTATTAGACGTCTTTAAAACACAAAATTATTTGCTGGGTCATTTGCAGTGAAAATATCACTAACATCAAAAATAAAGTAAAAATGGAATAGTTCACCCAAAATGGCAAATTACTCGTCATTTAATCTCCCTCAAGTAATCCCAGACCTACATGAGTTTCTTTTTTCTGTCAAAACATTAAGATATTTTGAAGAATGTTGGAGACCAGTAGTTCAATGGCTTATTGTTTCCAACATTATTCAAAGTTGCTTCTATTGTGTTCAGCATAAAGGAAACTCAAGATCCCAATTAGCCTCTACCAATGTAGTGACTTATTGTTCCTGGGGTCTAACAAATAAAATGGCAAACATACATCATCATCAAACTAATCCAAAAAATACATTAAAATAAACTTTTATTTATGGAATCGATAACAATGGCCTTATTACCTTGACTAGCGGGGCCTTCTCAATACGTTGAACAGGGCCATTGCGATGCATTGCACTGTATGGTGTGTTGTAAACTGGTGACAGGACCCCTTCAGAGGCGAGATAGGATGGCTTTGGAGGGGAGGGGTAGTGGTGTGAAATGGGACGGTGGTCAGGAACGGGTCTGACACGAGAGGAGAAGCTGCTGCTCCTGCTGCCTAGATGAGCTGAATACTGGGTGTCTGATGAGGTCGGTCTGCTGGAAATGAACTGTATCAACACACAAAAGACAGAACTGGTTAAGAGGGGTTTTTTTTCTTTTCAGATCACAACACCGACAACAAATGATTAAATGCTGTTTGGGTGTTGTTTAGTAAAAATATAAACATTTGTTTTAAATATAAAATATATATAGTTGTGTAAAATAAAATACGTATAGTATAAAAACGAACTGAAATAACATTTAGGCTCAAAATATTGCAAACTATACTAAAATCTAAAAAAAATGAAAATAATAACAAATATGAATATGAATATTGAAATTTGACGTATTCAACAGGAAAAACCTTTGGTATACTTTAATAAAAGTAAATACTGTAACCTAGTCTTGTTCAAACAGTTATTTTTTACTGCATATCTGCATTCAGTCTGGATATCTTCTGGTGTATAAAGATATTTTCCACTTAATATTCACTTGTGGTCAATAAAATATCCTGTTTCAATCAGAAATATGTTAAAAGCTTGTGCTCCAGGCGAGTTCAGGATAGTTTACCAAAGCTCTTTAACCACGATCATGTTAAATGTAAATCATTTTAACCGCATATAAAATGTTTCACTTTGATTAAACTTACAAACTCAAGTTCACCAGCTCCCTTCAAAATGTAAGTCAACTCAACTTATAGAAATGTTGTGTTTCACAATATATTTAACTAAAACTCAAAATCTTAAGTTGAAACAAAGAATCTCTCTAAGTTGACTTGACTCACATTTTCAAGGCAGCTGGTGAACTTGAGTTTGTAAGTTTAACCAAGTGAAACGTATTACAGTGTACAGTATATAGGTTATAAAGTTAGGTCTCAGATGTTAACATTTCAAGAGTTGAGAATTGGATTAAATAGACTAAAGAATATTACATAAGTCGCCTACTTGTTTAGAATACTTGGCAAATCAATGTGCATTGCTAATTCATAAGATTCGTGTAGGAGGTAACACAACGGAAATCAGTCACACACAAGTTAATTATTAACAGAAACACTGCTGATCTAGTTTGCAACCACATGTGCTGCTCCTCTAAAATAAATACACAAGTCATCGTGATGAACAATGCCTAATATTTTACATCTGTGGATTACCATTGCCTTCAATAAGAGCAATTCACCAAGTTTAACACACAGCAGCTGGACAAATATGTTCACAGCTTGATGTTAATAGGTTGCTGGGATTGACACTTACGCAAAGTGGCTCAGCATAACCAGGGGAAATTGGGTTGCCATCAGCACTGGGCAGCTGGAGCTCATAAGATCTGCGTTTGTCCTGCTTTGGTGGCTCGGAAACTCCATGGCTGCTGGCGCTCCACCTGTCCAACTCTGGAGCCTGAGAATAACATGAATGTGAATATCTTTCGCGCAGTATCAAAGATACTCGACACCATGTCCAAGATGGAAGCGAACACTCACCTGTTTCTGTGTTGGAGTGTAAATGATGTCATACACGGGGGGAGGAGGGCTGAGGATTGGGACGTCAGCGTTTTTGAAATACTGGATCCAGTCTTGGAACTCGCTCTTGTCCAGACAGGACACGATGATGGGGTTTATCAGCTTCCCTATCAATGAAAAGCCACAAGAGTTGGAGTCAGTTATGTATCTGTGCAGAAGCATGCGTGCGATACTAAAACAATCAGAGTTTACACTCATCTTTATGGCACATATCAGATCATTGCCAAGTACAATAACATCCGGTGATTGAATTATGGCTTATTAACTCACCCTCAATCATAAATGTGTTGGGTTTGATGTCCTGGCAGGGTGTTGTAACTGTGATCATGTTGAGAGGAAGTTTGCCCTGCAATTTCAAATAAATGCAAGATTATTTCCAGAGTACATCACTCAGTTATTTTCGCGGCATTACTGCTGCGGTCTGTTGCGCAAATTGAATTATTTTGAGATACCTTGTAAAAGAGGCCATCACTCTCTTCTGACAGAATTATGAGATAGTTGGGGTACAGCACCAGCAGACGGTCATACTGCTCCTGTGAGCCGAACAGAGAAATTCAATCACAGTTATTATTGCTTTTGCACTGCAGTTCAATATACAAGATGCTGATATTGAGTTGTTTTAGACGTTATTGCAGTTACTTAGTCTATTTTTGTTCTAGGAATGTTTTCAAAGGCACGGAAGAGTCATTGTCTCTTATAAAAATTAACCATTGCTTTACTACAAATAAAGCTAAAAGAATGTGTTTTTTTGGTTCCACAAATTAACCACGACTTTGATGCACTAATCATTATCATAATAGTTTCAATTAAATAATTAGATGCTTTTATCCAAAGCAACTTAAAGTAGATTTATTTTAATTTAACCAACCTAATGAAGCTGTGTTTGCTGAAATCATGTGACTTGATCAGACTAAAGGGATAGTTCTTGCAACAATGAAAAGACTCATCATTAGCTATGTTTCCATTTACCTATTTTTATGTGCATTTTGGATATGTGCATAAAAAACAGTTGACGGAAACACCATGATGTGCATAAGTTTTGAAAATGGGCATAAAAAACATATGTGCACAACTAAGTAGGATAAACTTTTTATTCGTTAAGAAAAGACGCACATAAACTACGATGGAACTTTTACCGAACAAATTCCAGTATGTGTATTAAAAAATTCATGTTGTTATAAGAGATCATGTGATGATCAAAAAAATGTGTGTGAATGGACAAACCAGCAGGCTGAGCACGTTGTAATACATCTAAAATGTTGTTTTGGTCATTATAAAACGGCGTAACCATTTCAGTATTAGTGTTGTTATATTATTAATTACCTTTAGAATAATCTAGAGCGTCTGTGCTCCGTGTCTCATGCCTTCAAACGCCACCACATGTTCATTGCATGTCGGCATTTGTCTTGAGGCGGAAGTAATTTATTAAATAAAAAAAGATTCATGCAGCTTCTCTTACCACATTAAATTAAGTTTTTACTTTTATTTGGCACCAGTTAATCAGAAAGAGACTATTTTGTTCTCTTTGACTCATTGGATGGAAACGGTGCTTTATTCTCATGTCTGTTATGCGATATTCCAGTTTTGTGCATAAATGTAATTTGCATCTTTGGATGGAAGCAAAGTTAGTGACTCACACTTAAGTGGTTTCAAGCAATTCTAAGTTTTTTTTTTATGTTGAAATACTAATACTAGCTAAAGAAAGTTATTTTTTAAGAATGTTGTAAACCAGTAGCTATTGGCTTCCATAGCAAAAAAAAAAAATACTTTGAAAGTCGATGGCTACACTGTAAAAAAAATCTGTTATTTTATGTTTATTTTCTGGCAGCTAGGGTGCCAGAAAAAAGTAAAATAACGGACGTTAAACTACAGACATTTTTCATAAAATAACAGATGGTAAATTACATAAATTTACATTTCTGTAATTTAATGCCTGTTATTTTACAGTAAATGCCTGTAATTTAATGTCCATTATTTACAGTAAATGTCTGTAATTTAAAGTTCGTTTTTTTACAGAAAATGTCTGTAATTTAATCTCCGTTATTTACAGTAAATGTCTGTGATTTAACGTCTGTTATTTTACAGTAAATGCCTGTAATTTAACATCCGTTATTTTACAGTAAATGCCTGTAATTTAACATCCGTTATTTTACAGTAAATGCCTGTAATTTAACGTCTGTTATTTTACAGTAAATGCCTGTAATTTAACATTCGTTATTTTACAGTAAATGCCTGTAATTGAACGTCCGTTGTTTTACAATGTCTGTAATTTAACATCCGTTATTTTACAGTAAATGCCTGTAATTTAACGTCCGTTGTTTTACAATGTCTGTAATTTTACATCCGTTTTTTACATAAAATGTCTGTAATTTAATGTCCGTTATTTACAGTAAATGTCTGTAATTTAAAGTTCGTTTTTTTACAGAAAATGTCTGCAATTTAATCTCCGTTATTTACAGTAAATGTCTGTAATTTAAAGTTCATTTTTTTATAGAAAATGTCTGTAATTTAATCTCCGTTATTTACAGTAAATGTCTGTGATTTAACGTCTGTTATTTTACAGTAAATATCTGTAATCTAACGGCCGTTATTTTACCCCAGCTGCTGGAAAAAAAATTTTTATTAACAGTGTACAAGTTAGCAAACCTTTATCAAAATTGGTTACCAAAATCTCAAACAGGGTGAGTAAATGATAACCAAACTTTTATTTTTTGGGCAAACATTTCTTTTTAAAGCACACTTTAGAAAAAACTACACTTTAGTCCCTACTAATGGATGGTCTGCCTCTAAACAGTGAAAATCCCTATGCAACTTGAGTGGAATTGTAGGACCGGATCTAACTGTGGTCTAATCATAATACTGAAGCTGACCATCACTTTGTACTAATTTCCCAAAGGTCTCACACTGACCCTGAGTGTGTGTTTTAGCTCGGCTCAGGGTGTGTACTTCAAAGACAGCTGCTGGGTGAGTCAAGTCAAGTGCGTGAGGCAAGCAACTGGTTTACACACCCTTTTCACAAGCAGATCCTCTCCGCTCTCACAGTACACTTAAGAAGGACTATCGGTTGCACACCCTCCCTCATACTTGGCCACACGTACACCGGATATTTGGTTACACTACACGTTTCCCATAGTACGAACTAGCGTGCTTTGTGTTTGTGTGCTGACGGTTCAAGGAGACCCGCTGATACCAAGCAGACATAGACTAATAGGGGTTCTGTGAAAGCAGTCGTGCCAAAACAGACTCCCCTGAGCGTAAACTGAGCTTGCTTTGCACCTCTTAAGGAAGCATGGAAGTGAATCTAGGGACCCTCGTCATGCTAAGACCAAACACTTCATTCAAAGGCTTTTCAGAGTGAACGTCATTTACCGTTGCATAATGTTACCACTGTGGACAAATGGATGTAGGCCTGGCATGTTACTTTACTTATTAAAATAAAGAATAATATTACAGTTTTTGATGTATAATAAATATGTTGCTGTAATTAAATCGTTTTAAAATCTTTATATATATTTTTTATAATCCACTATTAAAACAGGTAATACATATATGGTATTTATTAATTTTCTTTAACAGCTGCTTATTGTTAGTCCGTGTTAGCTCAATGTCATTCAATTGGATGTATTTTATAAAACCAAGTAGCATTTTTTTTATGTTGAAATGAATGTCAACTTAGATTAGAAATATGTTAATATGATTATTTATATTAATATAGTTTTATGTAAATAGTATATATAACAGAAAATGCTAGTAGTTCCCAGATACAAATTAAAGGAAAAAGGAGATTGAGCTTTCTCTGTTGTAGGTCCTAAAATTTGGAACGGGCTACCTATGTTCATTAGAACAATTTCCAACGAATCTTTGTTCAGAGGGAAACTTAAACTACACCTCCTAGAAAGAGCTTTTAAATTGGGAGGAAATTGATCCTATTGTACCTATCTGGTGTCATGTCTTGATGATATGTTGTATGTTGTATGTATTCTATGTTGATTTATCTGTTGCTGTCTATTTTTGATCATTTGCTTTTTGGTTTGTACAGCACAATGGTCAACAACTGTTGTTTTATTGTGCCTTAAAAATAAACTAACTAACTATATATTGTATTTCCAGGTTATACAAGTAATCCAACCATGAACGTCAAGATGTTGGATCTTGAAGAGCTCTTACCTGACAGGGCATGTGTTGCAGTTTGACTTTGGTGACGTAAGTAATGGGTCCAAGACTCTCTCGTTGCGAACCCTCCCACTCATATATGGGCTCTTTACTGATGGAGTTCCTCAGCTCCTCCTTTCCTACTGTGGTCTCTTCTGAACACTGCAGCTGTGGAGACACAATTGGGTTTCGGTCATTGTTCAAAAGAAACAACAGACGTGATGTATCCTGCTTGATATACGGGAACGATAAAGTCATCCAAACTGAGAATTTCAGAGAAATCAATTGCACGTCTTCTCTAATTATGACTTGCTGCAATAGCATGATGTGTCAGAAATTTCTTTGAAAGATTCAGCTAAGTTGACCACAAAAGAAACCACTCCCTTAGAGGACAATGACAAACATTAGTCACTCTGACCTGAATTAACACCTTCTTCTTAGCTTATACCTTGTCTTTGGCTGTCACAAGTTGATAATCTGATTAAAAGGTGGACTTTTCAGTACCTTAACTCTTGTGTATGTCTCCAGTGCGATTGCATTGCCACCGTTGGCCTCGATTTGTTCTTTCAGAAGCCCAAACCAGTTGTTCATCTCCTCTTCTGTCGAGCAGTACACAATGATAGGGTTCAGGCTGACCCCTGCAAAGGTCAAAGAAAAGGGGTCAAAGGTTAGGTCAGATGACTATGACCACTGGCCATCTGGATATGTTTGGGAGCCTGTAACAGGTTGCTGAATATTTTGGTAAATCTCTTGTTTTTAAGTACAGATGCAATGGCTTGTAAAGCAATGCTCGGTTTTATGTCAAAATGCCAGTGCTGACTCTTTTGACCCTCAGAGAAAATAATCAGTTTCAAGAGCTCTTAACATCACAACATGCCATGCATTCATGGTAAACCAGTTGTGCCTTTATTAAGAACAGCTACTCTGTAAGAATGCATCAAATCTGGAATCTCTCTGTTATCAGAGCCACATTCCAGCTTTTATCAGGCCAGATATCAGCCCTCTGTCCTGCGTGAAAGGTTGTTAGTAAAGGCACGTGTTCATGTGAAAGACTTTTTTTTTTTTTGCCCCATAATACATAGAGCCCAACCTGGAAATGTGGCACTGCTAGATTCCCAAAGCTCACTCTCAGAAATCTACATGCCTTAATATAATTAAAGTGGTGTTGTAGAACGAACGCGTATGATGTCATCTTGGAAAGAAGGGACCCAAATGAAGTACCATTTTTAGACCATTTTGAGGGATGTAAACAAACAATGTTCCCATTTTATTTCCTGTTTTACATTTTAATTTCTATAGCTTCTGAGAATCCGAAAAGAGCCACATATTGATTAATAGTGTTATGATAGCTGTTTTAACAGTAAGTTATGATTGAATTGCCTCGTTGCAGTTATGAAATTGTTCATGGGCCAATGACATCACCACATTGAAAGGTCTATATCCTTGGCTCCTCCTTGGAAACAATCGCTCTAGATGAAAATTCCCATGAGCCCATGGTTGTTTAATGGTGTTCATGTTAAATGTAAGTGTATCTCCACAACTCTTCTCTGATGTGTAAAGGTTGAGGTCAGAAAGCCGCTTTGTAGTAGAAATTAGTGATAGGAGAAAGCTTTCAAAACTTAAAACAATTCCATCTTTTGCTTTGCAAAATGATTCACTATCTAGCATTCGAAACACCACATGCCACAGACAAACTTCTGGTTAACTGTATATTCAACAAACTCTCAGACAAATTGTGGATTAAAATGGGCTTTTTCAAACATTGCAAATGTTAAACTGAAAGTACAAGCAATCAAATGCACTTAGCTTATCATCTAATATTAAATATTAAATGTCTGCAGAAAACAATCTCTTGGCAAGCCTTATACTGTTCGATCCATTGTGGGATCTGCTAAATAGGACAACAGAAGACTGTTAACCAACAATATTCCTTTTCATTTTAGAAATGTATCATTAAAATTACTTCAAATCTACAAACTCGTAAAACTGATTCAAAATCAGGTAAAAGATTTGAAACCTGTTCAGTTATTTACCACTGAGGGCGATCTGAGTGAACCTGCATGATTCATGGATTTTGTGGTATTACACAGATCACCCCCCTACCAAAATAATAGGATTTTGACTTTACTTAACTGCCAAATTGAGGTAAAATCGACCTTGTGCAAACATCCACATCGTGTAGTCAGATGCTTTCTTAACTGCTGTTTCTCAGCCTTGTAATTTTAGTTGTTTGATTTGTTTCTGAAAGGAATATGTGCAGCACGCACAGTTCTTTTAAAAAGCTTCAGTGTGTGTATTTAGACACCTCTTTTCTAATATCCTGTCTGATGATTTTGTGCCAAATAAGGAGATTTGTTCAGTAATTTGGAGAATGGGACTTAACATCACATAACAGTTAAGCTTTAATTCTTTTTTTTTTCATTCAATCATGGCCACACTGACTCATCTTCCCGGAACATTAAGCATTTAAAGCATTTTGCTGATTACTCAGTGTGACAAAGCAATAAAGCCGATATTTTTTCCATGTGGTAAATTCTTATAAAAAAATTTATAAGCAGACTTGTGTGTTCAGGTCCAGCGCTCTGGAATGTGGAGGACTTTAAATGAAATGGAGAGGTGAAGAGCTGCGCAGCTGAGCGAGTTCAGGCGCACCTGTCGTATAACAAGGGGGGTCTTGAAGAGCAATTTATGTCTTTTTTGACTAGTGGCAAATGGAGGAAGGTTTCGGTAGTCAGTCTTTTGAACCTCTGGAATGTCCGAACATGGGAAGTGGTTTTGGGCCTTACAGTGTGGCTTTACAACGCACGCCTCCGTCTTTTGTTTTCCGGTTAGTTAAGAGTCACAAATTCCACCCTCACATAACACTCAAAACAACAGGGTTTCGAATAAAGAAGAGCTAGAGTGACCCTCAACGATTAAGATATAAAATATCAGAGCATTACAACACACTGGATTGGGCAATTTTATATATGTAATTTTATCTCCCTGTTGCTTTTATCTTGTGTTCCTTTCCTCCTCTTTCCTGTTAGCTCAGCATTGGATTATCAAGCACGCTCACCGTTTATCTGGAATGCAAATTCCTGCAGATCACCAAAGCTGTTCCTGTTCTGCACCTTGCAAATCGTGAGCTCTTTGAGAGGAAGTGTTCCCTGTTTAACAAAAATAAACAACGGTTAGTTTAGTAGTTGACCTTTATTTATTTATTTTTATTATATTTTATATTATATTTTATATGTATATATTTTTTTTTTATATTTTTATACCTTTTTAATATATTTTAACATGTACATACACATATCCATGTGCCAGATATAACATAAACCAACAAGCAAACAATGAACAAACAAAACAAAAGGCTTCTCAGTATTTCACATCAGAATATCACCTCTTTTACTAATGTTCTAGTAAAACATTTCCAACTCCACCACCTTTTAAAAACAACATAAAAGGTCCCCAAACGCTATAAAAACTTAATTATGCATTTATTTGTTAATATATACAGGGTTCATACGGTCATGAAAAACCTGGAAATGTCATGGAATTTTAACATGGCAATTTACAGGCCTGGAAAAGTTTTGGAAAAACAAGTTTTGGAAAAGTCATGAAAATTAGTTTAACAAATGCCTGTAAATTTAAAAATAGGTTAGCTGTCTTTACTTCTTTTCTGTCCATGGTCAAACACATGCTCTCACATAGTGCTGTGTGAACAGTATCTAAATACATTTTACACAGATATAAAGATTCATTTAAACTTAATAAATTGTTGAGTGTTCTATGATATGCTGTAATAACTTTGAACGGATCGTTTTTCTCATTATTTACCATGTATACGTAGACATTATATGAAACATTAGGTCTTGAAAATTTACTCGAAAGTCATGGAAAAGTCATTGAATTTTAGTAGTAAAAATGTGCATGAACCCTGTATACAAGTGATTTTTTTCTATTGACATGTTTGTTGCGATCTCTTTCAGCCAACGGCCTATATTTGGTAAACATAAACTTTTCCAATTTAAAGAAATAAGCAGCTTGCAGAATACATAAATTCATAAATATATGCTCCGTCTTTTTTAACTGGATCTCCTTGGGAAGTTGGTCTTTATTTTGATTTAAAAAAATAAACACTTTGATATCCCAGACTATTAAATATAGTCTCGGATACAAATTCTTTGAATGAATTTTATATATATATATATATATATATATATATATATATATATATATATATATATATATATATATATATATATATATACATACATACATACATACATACATACATACATACATACATACATACATACATACATACATACATACATACATACATACATACATACATACATACATACATACATACATATATATATATATATATATATATATATATATATATATATATATATATATATATATATATATATATACATTTATACATTTATACATATATACATATATACATATATATATATAAAAGTTTGGTCATACTTTACAATAAGGTTTCATTAATGTTAGTTAATGTATTTATATGTATTATATGAACTAATACTGATCAATACATAGATCAACATTTACTTATGCATTATTAAGATCAAAATACACACTTAATAACATTAGTTAATGAGTTAACATTAACTATCGAATGACTTTATTTTCATTAACTAATATTAACAAAGATGAATAAATACAGTTATAATTGTATTAATCATTGTTTATGTTAGTGAATATAGCTAGCATTATCTAAGACAACCTTACTGTAAAGAGTTACAACAAGCTTTATTTATGTCTTTGTAGTTTCATCTTATTTTAAAAACAAAGACATGTTATATTGTTAAGAAAATTATAACAATGTAGACATATTCTGTGTTGCGCAACGCTCTGTCATCGATTATGAACATTTATTACCTTGCCACCTCCCAGTGACTCAGATTAGTCAAAACAGACCTGATTAACGCAGGTCACAATAGACAGATTTTAAAATTGAACACAACCTAGTGTGGCATTTTTGGCGCAGCTAGACACATTTGACATCATCGTAAAGCTTAAAAATCCTGTAATTTCCGTCTCCGTTACCACATGACTCAAACGACAGTTCAAGCCTAAGGCAATGACACACGTGCAGCCATATATGGAGCTCCTTTACATTTCAGGCTTTGGTATGCATAGTCAAACAACATGAATAGATGCATCTTTTACCTGGTATGTCAGTCCAGTTGTGTTGTTGGAGACAAAATGGAGATGGGTTTGGAACAGGTCCAGGTAGCAGTCATGCACATCCTAAAAGAAAAGACACATTCCTTCAGCTCAGCATCTACACAATCGGAGGGATCATTTCAGGTAATGCTGCTCTATAGGATTGAATTCAACAACATTGGAGGATTAAAAGATTTGTTTTTTATCTTTATTATCTTCCTGTTGCTTGAATAGGCTATAAAGATTTTAGTAGGTCATGCTGAATGTGAACTTAGAATGCATCGTTTCAACCAAATGAACAAAAAATATATTCAGGGTGTCTGCGGGGTCTTAAAAAGTCTTACATTTCTAAAACACAATTTTAGGCTTTAAAAAGTCTTAAATTCACTGAAATGTTGTCTTGTAGGTCTTAAATAATTTTAAACGGATCTTAATTTTCCTTTGTTTATGTAAAGCAGAGATGCCCAAATTAGGACCCAAAGTTGGCCCATTGTAACCTTTGATTTGGCCCGCCATCCCATCTGAGAAGAGTGTGAGAATTGGGGTTAATGGCTTTAATACACTCGTTTGTTAGTTTTATTTTTAAGCTACAAAAACAAACTTGAATTAAATGTAAATGAAGGCTGGTGCAGCTTGACTAGTGTATTCGGCAACATAAAATTCTTATGTTTTCATTACAATAAGTTTATATAAAATGTAAAAATATATAATAGATTAGTTAATATGCTTAATGTTTACTATTTATTTTTAAATAAACTAAATTATTCATGGAAACTTTTTCAGCTTTATATATTTACCTTGAGCCCACGGCCTGTAATCAAGTTTGTTTTAAGTTATATTGAATAAAAATTTATGTATACAACTATGGTCTGCTTGCTTTGACACGACATTTATGTATTTAAGATATGACTAAATTATATTTTATTTTCTGCTGGGCCAGTAAAAAATCCATAGCATCTAGCCCTATATGTCTAAAATTTAATTCTTCATGGTCTTAAAAAGACTTACATTTGACTTGGTGAAAGCTGCAGAAAACCAGTATATACAGTAGTAGTGTCAAAAAAATAGTACTTGTACTGTAAAACTATACTGTAATTTTAACTTAATTACATTTAACTCACTTAAAATGTCAAGTTAAACTCTTTTATGACAAACTTAAATTAAAAAATGAGGTTGAAACGCAATTAAATAATTTAAAACAATTAAAGTAACCACCCAAATATTACATTGTCATGCCTTATATGACACTTAACAATGTTTTAAATGGATAGTTCACCCAAAAATTACAATTTCATCATCATTTACTCACTCTTCATTTGTTCAAGAGTTTCTTCTGTTGAACACAAAAGAAGATATTTAGAAAAAGGCTGATTTATAGGACCCAATGACTTCAGTAGTTTTTTTGTGATCTCGATGGATCTCAGCATTCTTCAAAATATCTTCTTTTGTGTTCAACAGAAGAAAGAAACTCAAAGTTTTAAAAACACATGAGGGATTGTAAGTGATACAATTTTTGGGTGAACTATCTCCTTTTGTCTATTTAATATGATGTTAGTTCAAATGACTTCTGACTCAAAAAATTTAAAGCAGCAACTATAATTTTTGGAAATGGAATGAAAAATACAGTATTGTGTAAATCAAGTCTAAGTGAACATATTTTCTGAGAAGTGTTTGTTTTCTCTAAGGCCTGACGTTGATTTATCACGGACGGCTCATTTCCTTTCATCTCATCTAGGTCTTGACTTTTACCACATGTTACAGAATATGCTATTATCACAAATACTGTTAGGTAACATTTCCTTTCAACTGTAATGTCACCACTGTACAGTACGTTCCCCCTTTGACCTCACCCTGTCCCATGTTATTTTTCTTTCCTGCACCTTCTCACTCATTTTGTTTTTCCCCCAGTATGACTACATATTATCAAAGCAAAGAGATTCCCACGTTTCAGAGTCAGTGTGTAATATATCAGTGGTTTGATCAGTGCGTTCTGCCTCAGGTAATCTCATTTCACAACACCCCACGTCTCTGCATGTTTCGACACAGCTTAAACTTCCCAAACTGACTTTCATCAGTTATTCAGCAAACACACATACGTCATTCCGCCATATGACATCTTGTATCTTCCACCTGTTTGTTGTGCATTTGCTCATAGAGAGTGAGTAAGTGACTGACATTAGTGTCCAGACCACTTTAATCATCGCGTGAAAGTCTGTTTTGAGAGGTTTATTGAATGATTATTCTTGACGACAGTGTGTTTGGGTTTAGTTTTGGATGTAAAGTGGTGTGTCTCTTACCTGGCAATGTAGGAAGCGAAAGCGAACTTTGGAGCTGTTGATCATTCTGCCGTAGTTCTTTACATTTATGCTGCTCTTTTTCCATCCACTTGCTGGGTCGTAAGGGAACGGGGGGTCCCATTTGATGTTCTCGATCGTTTGGAGATCCTTGGGTGACATTTCCTGTGGCAACACACACAGTGTTAAATATTAGTGATGCAAAGATATGTGAAAACACGGCTAATATGGAGCATACTAAGAAATTTTGCTTATGCTCTGTTGAGGTTTTCTCAAATTTATAAACACAGCATTTTTATAGCAGAATCCAACATTTGCTTAATATTTATTGCATTCTAAAAATGTCTTTAGTTTTGACATCATATACAGTTTCTGTGAAAATTCAGAGCTTCATTTTTAAAAAATATGCTTTAACATTTCTTAAAAAAAAACATGGAGGATAGTAATGACATTTTAAATGAACAAAGTTTTTATAATAGTTGGATAAAACTGTTTTGTGGTATAATATGTATAACCGTATGTATAATTTTAAATAAAAAAAATGGACATTTTGAAGGTTCACATAACTTTTTAAATAGCGCCTGAGTCTGCACCACAAAACCAGTCAAATAGGTCAAGGAAAATGAGATTTATACATAATCTGAAAGATTGTAGGACAATATTTGGCTGAGATACAACTATTTCAATATCTGGAATATAAACATTAGGAAAATCACCTTTAGTTGTTTTAATTAAGCTTTAAGCAAAGCATATTAGTAATCATAAATTGAGATTTGATATATTTGGTAATGCTGCACAATATATAATTTCAGCATCGATATAACAATGTGTGCATCTGTAATAATCACATCGCAAAGATATAAACTGTTAAGTCTGGATTATAGTTGACCAGGAGCTACAGAATTGTATTTGATCACTGCATTTGATTTATGTAGCAAAGAAATAAAATCTTTGTTTCTAGTCCAAATATCTACATTTTAAAGTGAAAACAAGATTACTTACCTCACTTGCAGATAATTTTGCTTGTTTTGGAGAAAAAAAACTCTTAATTTTACCTTATTTCATCTGAATTTAAAAACAAAACAATGTTTTTACTTGATCTAAGTTTTTTTTTTAGATATTTGGACTAGAAATGAAACCAAGCAAAGTAAGAAAAGCATTTTTTTGGCATTGTGATTAGTCAATTTTTGGAACTACAGAATTGTATTTAATGACTGTATTTATACAAAATTTTACGTTTTATGCACCAAAAAAAGTTGTTTATCTGTTTCTTGTTCAAATATCTACATTTCAAAGTGAAAACACGATTATTTTACTCATTCCACTGGCAGGTAATTTTGCTTGTTTTATGGAAAAACTCTTAATTTTGCCTTTTTTCACCTGAATTTTAAAACTAAACTATGTTTTTACTTCATCTAAGAATTGTGTTTAGATATTTGGACTAGAAATTAGACAATGAAAAGTAAGAAAAAATTTTTTTTGGCATTGTGATTTGTCAATTTTTATAACTGAATACTGCTAAAACCGTCAAATAATGCTATTCAAACTATCTTCTGAAACTGTATTTATATCGCAATGTTTATCGCAGAAAAATAAAATATTGCAATATTAGTTTTTTTTTTTTGCAGTTTATGGCAATATCGTGCAGCATTTACGAAATGTCTTCATGGAACATGATCCTTTCTTAATATTCTAATGATTTTTGTGATTAAGTTCATTTAAATTAACTTTCATACAGTGTATTTTTGTTTATTACCACAAATATACATGTGCAGCTTGAGGTTTTGTTGTCCAGGGTCACATATTCATAACTTAATCAGATAGTTGACCTTGTTTTCTAGTAACATTCTATCAATGCTTCTAAAATGTCATTAAAACCAAAGAAAGTGACTCTTCAAAGCATAAAAACTTAACTTAATTACAATCTTATGAAAATATTGATGAGGAGATCTCTCACCTTTCTTGGGGTGACGGTGCAGAGAATGTTGATGATGCTGTTAGACTTCTCCTGTCCCTCCTGCGGGTATTTCTTCCGGAACAGTCGGCTGCTGCTCACAAAACAAGACGCCCTAGTTAGTCAAGAATGGGGTTGTGGGATAAGAACAGATAGACATGACCCCACAGAGGGGTTATCTTGACTCGGGACGATCAGTTAATCGCAACCAGCCTGAGTCAAGCTGTCTGAAGATCCCGGGGCTCAGTGTCCCACACAAAAGATTGCATCACCCTTACACATGTCTATTCATCCCTAGCTGCCACTGTAGTCAACATATCAGCTTTACATCTCTGTCTGCAGCATTTAAAGAGGAAAAAAAACACTAAAGCTTAAGTTACAAACCACAATGGCCCGCTCATGAAATGCCTTTTGTTTCCCATGACCCCCATTTATAATCATTAGTGTCAGATATATATAATGAAGATCTTCCTGCGCGACGATAAGCTAAGGAAGTCAATGTCAGCGCGGAAGTCTCATCCTCAGTGACTCCCCTGTTTTTCTTCTCTCGCTTTGTCAATCTGTCTCTGCTTTGAATGCAATTAGCATAACAACACTGGGCTCATTCACGCAGACAATAATAGGAAGTATCGGTGATTTACCAGGGCTCAGTGATGAACGTGTTTGGCATCCGGAGAATTCATTTGGAAGAAGAATGCATGTTGTAGACTGTTTGTTATAGAGAACGTGCTCGTAAATGTTTGACAGCGACAACTTTGTTGAATTTTTGACAGAGACAACTTTGTAAATGCATGTAACTATTTACAATGGATAACAAAAAATGCTATCATTCAGGTCACTTGTGTTAAATCTGATAGGGGTGCTGGGTTTTAAAGGGTCCGCAACCTGGTACACTGAACTCTGATCTGATATGTTTGCAGTAAAAAATACAAAGATTTTTTATGGTCTAGGACTCTGAACCCGAATTGAACTGAGCAACTTCTATTCGGAGCACATGTGAACCAGACACAACAATCATACAGTGGATTTAAAGTAGGCCAGATGCATGTTTTACTGACAGATAGACGAGTTGTCCAAATTAGACAGCAGTAAATTACACGGATCACTGTCAGTAGCTGTGCAAGCACAATAGTATTACTTTCTGTGCAGGATAAGACCCAATTCTCTCCAAAACCAAGGAAACCTGAGAGCTCTTCCCTGCCCGAAGGCTATGCTGGAAATAGAAATAGATCTAACTTCATTACACTGGTGAATTCTATCAGCAGATGAATGTATGTGAAGTGAGATCCTGACACTGAGTTAATGAGATTTACAGGCAGCATCATTACACCGCTAAATTCAAACCATTAAACAACCTTTATCCTATCAACTTCTGTCCTACAGAATTGCTTTTAATCAGTGATTCTGTCTAATTTCCTATTTAAGCATCCTCAGTAATGAATATTACTAAGCATTTTAATTAAGAAGATAAATATTCACAGAATGATAGTGTAATTTATATGTTTATGTTCCTAGAAAGTTGTCTTAACACTTAACATATGACAATATTGTTTATTTTTGTGACGTTTTTAAAGTTTTCAAAATAGATTTTTTTCAAAACATGGTTTAATTGTATGGACGACATTTCCATTATAACCTTTTTTCATACAACCAAAATTTTCTTCAAATATAAATGTATGTTTTTGACTATTTCGAACACTGTAAAACCCAGCAATCAACTTTATCAAGTTATATGAGTGTAGTTAACTCAAAATTGTACTGACAGTTAATTCTACTCATTTGAAAAGAGTTTTGAACTCAGTGTTGAAGGTAATAAATTAATTAAATACCTCATTACTTCATCTTATATACAAGTACTCATTTAGATTAGTGTTTTAACTCAACTGGTTTGTAGCAATCGGTTTCCTCAACCGGTTTGAGTTGCCTTAACTTATTGGGTTTTACATTACTCAGTTGGTTTGAGTTCTCTTCATTTATTGGGTTTTACTGTGCTCAAATTGTTTCCTTTCGGTTTGAGTTACCTTAACTTTTTGGGTTTAACAGTAAAGTAATATTTTCAGTTGATTGAGAATATTAGAAAAATGATTGTATAACACATTCTTCCAGTAATTATAAAAAGTTTTACCAATGCAAACATCCTTAAAACATAATATATTGCTGTTTTACATTATCAAAACTTATTTAATTAACTACAATATATTGTATACAATCAAAATGTTAGGATAATATTCTTAGAATATAAACTTTTCGAAACTTCTTAATGTAAGGACAACATTTTGAATAACCATTTTCTCATACAACCTAAATCTTCCTGAAACATTAATGTTTTTTAAGGTTGCAAAGTAATGTTTTCAGCTGATTGAGAATATTAGAAAAATTAATATAAAAAAAAATCTTATAATACATTCCTCTAGTAATTAAAAAATGTTTAACCAATAAAAAAAATCGTTAAAACATAATTTAATGCTGTTTTTTACATTATCAAAACTTTATTAATTAGATATAGTATAATATATATAATCAAAACGTTAGGATAATATTCTTAGAATATAAACTAGTCGAAACTTGACGAAATGTAAGGACAACACTGTATAGAAATATAACTATTTTATCACACAACCTAAATTTTCTCAAAACAAATGTGTTTTTGAATATTTTGAAGAAATGTTTTCAGCTGATTGAGAATAAACTTCCATCTTCAACTTTGAGAGAATGACATATAATATAAATTATTTTTCAAACTTCTGCAATTCATTGTCAAACTGAGCATTAAATAAACCATTTACGTGAGATTGCTTTAGTCTGAATAACATTCATACTTTCAAAACTTTCTACTTTCTTACCTGTTCCTGCGTATAAAGCTCTTGCTGGAGAACCTGAAGTTGTGTTGGGGGACGCATGACATACTACTCCCCATGTTGATCCTGGTTTAGTGTGTGTAGCTCCTGAATGAGAGAGTCCTGGTGTTTCTGTCTGCAAGATCAATAGTTGTAATCCAACCTCCCTGGAACCAAGTGAATGTGAGAGTGTTCAGCACAGAGACCAGACTGATACTGAAACAGCAGACCGTGAGCAGAAGGGTATGAGGGGGAGAGGGAGTGTGTGTGGGTGGAGATTTAAAGGAGAGGACGGGACGGGACGGAGCAACGAAGTTCACACCTTCAGCGTGAGATCCACTCACTAAATGAAGCCCTGATGACAAAGGGCAACGTGTGCTTTTTCACACCTTCTAGAAGCAAATGGCACTGATTTGAATGTTTTGTGCACTTTGATGAAGCATTAAGTGTTGAATGAATGAATCCTGATGGTGTCATTTAAGAGGTCACAGCAAACATGTCTGGACGTGGTCTGACTCTCAATACTTATTACAGGATGATTGTGTTATTTAGACACCAGATACACTGTACGCAATGCACTTAAGATGGCTGGAAATGTGTTGTTTGTGTGATTAAAAAGTTCAGAAACACTAAAAACAATGCAAATAAAAGTAGGTCATTGTTAATACCTCTAAACCTGGA